>NW_011494677.1:3441322-3496477 GCF_000754665.1 Bison bison bison | reverse complement strand
AAGTTCCCAATTTAACTTTATTTTTTTTTTCCAGAGTGCCTGAAATGTAGGCCACTTTTATTTTTTTAATTTATTTATTTTAATTAGAGGCTAATTACTTTACAATATTGTATTGGTTTTGCCATACATCAACATGAATCCACCATGGGTGTACACGTGTTCCCAATCCTGAACCCCGCTCCTACCTCCCCCCCCTCCCAGCCCCATACCATCCCTCTGGGTCATCCCAGTGCACCAGCCCCAAGCATCCTGTATCCTGCATCGAACCTGGACTGGCGATTCGTTTCTTATATGATATTATACGTGTTTCAGTGCCATAACTGCTTTTTTGAAAAAAAGGTATTTGATTCACTTTTTGGCTGTGCTGGCTCTTTGTCACTGCACGTGGGCTTTCTCTAGTTGCAGGGAGCGGGGGCTGCTCTCTAGTTACTGTTGTACAGGCTTCTCATTGTGGTTTCTCGTGTTTCAAAGCAGAGGCTGTAGGCGCATGGGCTTCAGCAGTGGTGCACAGGCTTAGTTGCTTCATGGTATGTGGGATCTTTCCAGACCAGGGATCGAATCTGTATTCCCTGCATTGGAAGTGGATTCTCAACCACTGGACCACCAGGGAAGTACAATGGCTGCTCTTTGTGCAATTAAAATGATCTTGTGCTTAGTCACTCAGTCGAGTCTGACTCTGTGGACTGTACCCATGGGCTGTAGCCCGCCAGGCTCCTCTGTCTATGGAGATTCTCCAGGCAAGAATACTGGTGTGGGTTGCCATCTCGTTCTCCAGGGAAAGTGAGCTTACACCCTAGTTGTTTGTGCCCACATCCTTCTGCCTTCCTCTACTCAACAAAGACAATAGCTGGCATTGTCTTCAGCTTTTGTGTTCTATTTGTCTTGTCTTACCCTCTCACCAATACTGCGTTCTTTCGATGACTGTCCTTTTACACTAAGTCTTGAAACTGGCTCAGGTGTGCCCTGCAGCTTTGTTCTTTTCCAGAACCGTTGACTGTTGAGACTATTTGATGTCTTTGCCCTTCCATACAAATTTAAATTCAGCATGTCAGTATCGACAGAAAAGTTACTGGAATTGGGATTTTGCCGAATTAACAAATACAAAGGAATGGTGTTCTTTCTACTTGAAAGTTTTCCCCGTGTTTCACAAGAATTCCTGACATCTCCGACTCTTTGCAAGCCACAGTGTTGTATTTGGTTGTAGTAGATGGCCTCCGTTTCCTTTCTAACCATGACTCGATGATGTCTATAATTGGTTTCTTTTACTTAGTTCTCAGGCGTGTCTTAGAGCATGAAACGATTGTTGCATGTACTTAAAGTTATGAAAGAGATTATTCTATATTTGAAAGGTCAACATTCAGGCCTAATCTGACTTTAGCGTCTTTTTTCCTAGTTTCCCTTTTTCCAGTAAAAATCTGTAAGGAAAAGAAGAAAGTTAGTTATCACCTATTTTCAAACGATTTAATTTAAACTCTCTAAGAGCATGATGTGTACAGATTTAGATATAGAAATTATTAACATTGTTAGCTAAAAGCAGAAACAGAATATATCTTTCTTTAGACCCACACAATTTAAATAGGGAAATCTTTCAGCTCTGAGAGCCTGTAAATCAATTGCTTGCCTTTCTAACAACAGTACCTCATTGTATTTTAACTGGAAGATTGGGTGATTTCTTCTGTTAATTATTTTTTTGTAAAAGGAGATTCAATGCTGTGAGGGGAAAATCAACAAAAAGCCTGAGGAGGGAAAAAAATCATCTAGGTTATAATTTTCAAAGTGCTCTTGCTGTATTGTTAACCAAACTCTGGCTACACCCTGTGCACCGAATCTCTGACCTATGAAAAATGGTGTGGATTCCCCCATTTATCTTGTTTGAGAAGTAAAGAAAATATAATTGAAGAAATGGCATTGAAGTGTATCCTGGGTTATTTGTTATCAAAAGTGACACTTGGGAGGCTTTTCACATGAAATTTCAACATAAGAAGTGGCTGAATCTGTGACGATGGGGATGGGACAATTTGAGTTTAGTTTTTTTTTTTTTTGGAAGTTCTGGTTGAAAATGATATCGGCAGGGCTTACTTTTTTTTTTCTCTTTTAAAACTGACTCTTTTGAAGGTGATGTTGGTGGAGGGGTAGTTACAGACTGACAATGATAAGTCACCTCTGAAATGTGACTATTGTAATTTACAGAATGAACTATTGTGCGTTTGTACAATGACTGTCATAATTTGCAGAAGGAACCTGCCCCACCCCGATAGCAGTGGCATCGGTACCCCTAGGTGTCTATTAGAAATGCAGAGTCTCAGGCCCTCTGGGTCAGTCCAATGCACGCTGATGTATAACAGCCTCAGGCTTGAGCAGTTTTCAGTGATAAGTCCCTTCTCTAGTCCCCTAATTTACCTTCTTCACCTGCTCAAAACACTTCTGTTTGCTATTGTGGCAAAGTTCTTTAACACCAAATAAATAATTTCAGTAAATAAAAGATCATGGAGAGACAAACAGAACTGATATTCCATGTAAGGATCCTTGAGCTGATTATCCTTTGGTGGCTGTGCAACTCTGGATAACTTCCTCAACATCTCTGACCAGTGTCTTCATGGGCAGGATGGGGATAATGCAGTGATCATTAGATTATTCATCTCAGTCAGTTTTGTGAGTACCTTATTTAGAGAGGGTAACTGGCACCTAGTTAGTATGCAATAAAAGTTAGCTATTTTTAAATTATGACTAACACTAAAAATAAGTTTTAAAGGGGTGCTCTATGTATTTAGGATTATACACTTGTGCAAATAAATGCTATCTGCTTCTTTTTTTAAAAAAAATACTATTTTTATTTATTTGGCTGTGCCTGGTGTTAGTTGGAAAACTTGGGGTCTTATCAATAGTCGTGGCATGTGAGATTTAGTTCCCTCTCCAGGGATTGAACCCTCCTGCATTGGGAACATGGAGTCTTAGCCATTGGATCCCTGGTTCTTTTTCTGAAAGCTACCTGTAAAAGGATAATCAGCTGGGAAGAGAAATAATACCAAAATTATTGTAATCATAATTAATACCGAATAAGTAGTATCAAGATTTCCAAAAGAGTAGCACATACAACTATGTGAAAAGGACCAAGAGTGTGTAAGGAATAACGCTGCAAAGGAATTTTCTTAGGTCCTGTTTAAGAACCGGCTTTTTCTTAAGATGGAAGACTTGGAAATGGAAGCTCCTTCACAGCTCTTTAAACCAGCTCCTTTCCCCAAAGATGTTGAGTGCTGAACTTTCCATCTGCCTTACTCTGAGCAGGTTCAATGTGTTTCCCTTGCTTACACAGCTTCAAAGGTTTAAATCAGAGTGTCCTACAGTCTTGGAATAGCAGCCCGAATAAAAGGGCTGTAAGATCAAACAGATCCCTGGCAAGTGCACGGCGTGAGTCTAGTGTTTTGATAGGGGGTGGACTCATAGCAATCTGTATGCGTGTTTTCAGTGAATTCAGTTCAATGCAAACGTTCTCCCTATATGTAATCCCCGTGTTCAGTGCTATAGACACATGAAAGATACGTGAAAATTAGTCCCTGCTATCAAGATTCTAACAGATTCTTTTCTGCATTGGCTTCCTCTTTTGTTTGTCTGATTTTTCAATTGAGAGTTACGGATTGTTCTAGAATGTGTTTTGTTGTTGTTCTAGAATGAACTATCTTTGATGGTAAAAATTTAGGCATTGCCGAGACAGTCAACATTTAGAAGTGAAAAAGCATACTCTCATGTTGAAAGCCTAAGATTTCCCAGCTTAGTAAAATGAGTAAGGCGCTTTTTAAAGGAGATTTCAGCATTTCATGGGGTGACTGGCATGATTCCTTTCCTGAATCCATTCATAGTTTATTTGGGTTGCTTTTATGTTTTTTTCATGAACTTCAGAGTTGACAAGTAGACGGAGGAACATTTGGGGTATATGTCATTATTTCTTAACTGAGTGGAAATAAGATTCTTTAAACTTTTACCTGTGGTTTTCAACGATAAAGACACATCAGAACCATCCGTGTGGAGTTTTCTATAGAAATACAGAAGCTCAAGGTCCATTTGTGGAGATTCTGAATTTGTAGGTCATGTTCCCACAGGGTGTCTAATAGTGATTGAATGTGCGTGTGCTAAATCGCTTCAGTCGTGTCCAACTCTTTGTGACCCTGTGGACTATAGCCCACAAGGTTCCTCTGTCCATTGTATTCTCCAGGTAAGAATACTGGAGTGGGTTGCCATGCCATCCTCCAGGGTATCTCCACAACCCAGGGATTGAACCCATGCCTCTTATGTCTCCTGTGTTGGTAGGCAGGTTCTTTACCATTAAGTGCCACTTGGGAGGTCCCAGGATTGAGTAGCCTTGCCTTTTTCTTGATTCCTGTTACTTCTGGCTTTTTCAAGGTGTAAGAGGAAAAAAAAAAAAAAAGTGAGGGCTTTGCTCTCAAATTTTAATGTGCATGGCAGTCACCTGGGCATCTCATTAGAATGAGGTGGGGGCCTGGGGCTTTGCATTTCCAAGGAGTTGGAGGTGATACAGATGCTATAGGTTTCTAGAAAGTAGAAAAGAACTGGGTCAAGATTTGTACTTTTGGACTTACCTGGTGGTCCAGTGGTTGAGAATCCACCTGCCAATTCAGGGGACATGGGTTCAGTCCCTGGTCCGGGAAGATCTCACATACCTTGGGGCAGCTGAGCCCGTGCACCACAGCTACTGAGCCCTCACTCTAGAAGCTGTGCTCCACAAGGGCAGCCACCACAGTGAGAAGCCCAGCACTGCAACTAGAGAAAACTCGCATGCAGCAAAGAAGACCCAGCACAGCCACAAAATAAGTTAAAACAAAAACAATTTGCACTTTGGCCACCACTATAAATAAGAAAATCTGATACCCACTGTTTAACCTGCACCCTGCCATGTTCTTCCACTTATTTTATAATCAACAGAAAAGAATGTTGTGACTTGCGAAGTGAGTTGCCCTTTCTTCCTTTACAAGATTAAATATAGCTATTACCAATCCTGATAACTACTTTGTGGTATAGATAGGGTTTTGTAACCATGGTTCACCTCCTTAATGGAATTTCAGAAGTTAATGTTCTGACTGATAAAAAAAAAAAAGTCAGTCTTGTGAGGCAATATATAGAAGCAATGAGAAGTTATAGGAAATGAGACAGAACGTGTGTGGACATCTAGATACAGTTATGTCTACATGATTATACTCACCATTGGCTATTAAAAGAGGGTACCTACTCATTATACCTACCTGTTGAGAGCATTTACTTCAAATAGGTTTGAAAAACTCACTGTGCACAGTAAATCCACAATAAATAGGAGGTTTATTTGCCAACATTACTGTTGTTGTGGCTAGTGTTATTATCAGTGATGGCAGTACTCATTTTTCATAAGATCCTTTTAAGAGAATTCTCTTGGTGTTCGGTACAATCTAAGGTAAAAATAATTTTGAAGACAAGAATTCTGAGAATCAAAATCTTTAAGGGAAGATTTAGGATCAAACTGAAATATGGAAAATATTTTGAAAGACAAAAAAAAACACACAAAAATGCTGGTTTTGCTAAATAAATGTGCAAAAGAAATGTTTTTCCTATTCATTGATATAATATGGCACATTATTAATCTTAGCAAAGTCTCTCTAAATGTACTGATGCATGTATTCCATTTTCAAATATCTTGTTAATTTGTCTTTATGGATTGAACGGCCATGTTCTCTTGGGGAAACTGGGTTCCAACTGACAGACGTAACTTAGATGTAATAAATGATAACAGCTCTTCATTGTCTTCTGCACTGGTTACACTAATGCATTGATCTCCTCTCCTCATTGTTATGAGAGAGTTAAAACACACACACACACACACACACGAACAAAAATGGAAGATATTTCTCCAGTTGCAAGGTCACATCTGCAGAGCCCCCTTTGCTATGTAAGGTGTCATAGTCCCAGGTTCTGAGGATTAGGGTAACAGATGAGCCCCATCTTGATGGGTAGGGAGGTTGCATTATTTCACCAACCACATGGGAGATAGATTCCACAGATGGTGGGTCAACCTTGTCCACCTGCAGCTTTTGGTTACCAGAACCACCTCAAGGGACAGATAATTCTTTGGTAATCTTTGGAGCCTTTATTTATGTTCAAAAAGCAAGAATTATAGAGCTTCTCCTTGTAATAAGTTGATGTCAATGAGATCTATTTGATAACATATATATAATGTTTTTTCTTCTTCTTTATTACTATTGTTGTTTTTTGGTCTGTGCCGGGTTTTCTTCGTTACATGGGTGTTCTCTGGTTGTGGCAAGGAGGGGCTCCTCTCTAGTTGCGGTGTGCAGGCTTCTCATTGTGCTGGCTTCTCTTGTGGAGCGTGGGCTCTAGGGTGCAGGGGCTTCCGTAGTTGTGGTTCCTGGGCTCTAGATCACAGGCTCAATAGGTACAGCGCACAGGCTTAGTTGCTTCTCAGCAACTGTGGGATCTTCCCAGATCAGGGATAGAACTCATGTCTCCTGTGTTGGCAGGTAGATTCTTTACCACTGAGTCACCAGGGAAGCCCCTGCCCCACCTTTTTTTTTTTTTTTTTAAAGGAAACTGCTGTTCATTTTGTGCTCGTTCACTCCAACAGGACATAGAATACACTATAGATGCTTATGTAAATACAAATATATATTGAAAACCTATTCCTACCGTTTATCCTCTGTAATCGAATGACTCCCTTGATACAACACTATTTCAGATGATCTTTGGAAGGAAATACTTGCATTTGGCTTTATATATCACACTGTCATATAGATCATTCTCAGCAATGCTTTCCATAAATTTAGGAATTCTTTTCTTTCAGGCACATTGCTAATAGTACTCCCCAAATTAAAGACCTCTACAAGCATAGTCCTTGTGTGAGATGAAAAGCACCAAAGACATGCATGGATTTGAACACCTGACTTCAGTCCCTGAAAATGAAGAGCACCTTGATTCAGGGGTGACTCTTTTCTGCCCCCTTTCATTATCTTAGGGTCTTTCAGCCATGGATGCTATTCTTATTAAGCCTGAAACCACCTCATGACTATTTTGGCTCTGATGTAAAGAGAAGCAAAAAGAACCTGAGTTGTAACTTGAGGTTTATAGAAGTTTTGCACTAGATTGGAATAAGCCACTTTAGAACTTAAGATGATCTCAGTTTCAACTTTCATGTGACTAAGGGAATAAATATATATCTGCTTTCGGAATTTATTTTCCTTCCCTCTTTCCCCCTTTTCTCCTCCCTCTCTTTCTTCTTGTTTTCTCTTGCCCACTTCTCCTTTCTTTGCTCTCTTTCTCATTTTTTTCCCTCTTCTTCTTCTTAGCCCTACATGTTAAATGATGTCAGTGTGGTTTAAGCAAACCACTTGACCACTCAGTCATGGAGCCAATGAGGTTTGTCCTAAGGCTAATTCTCCCTATGCGGAAGAAAATTCTGTGTTGAAGACCTTTTTATGATTCTTTACATGGTAAAAGGGCTTCCCTGGTGACTCAGATTGTAAAGAATCTACCTGCAATGCAGGAGATCCGGGTTCGATCCCTGGGTCGGGAAGATCTCTTGGAGAAGGGAATGGCCACCCACTCCAGTATTCTTGCCTGGAGAATTCCATGGACAGAGGAGCCTGGTGGGCTGCAGTCCATGGGGTCACGAACTCAACTGAGTGACTAGCACACGCACATGATGAAAAATAGGAAATTACCTAAATGCTCATGAAATAGAGTTAAATAATGTACGAAAGCGGTGCAATGTAAATGAGTATATGCTGTCATGGAAAGTTACAAAACTGTAGAATCCGATTTGTGGTGTATTTATGTTTCTTCTTCTGGGAACTAGTTACAGAGTTTGTACTCAAACACAGTTCACTAAATGACAAGTGACTTTTGTGTATATACAGTTCATTTGAAATAATATTCAAAAAACCATATAGCTCCACATATGCTGAGAAGAATATGGAAGGATATATTAGAAATTAAGAATAGTACTGAAATTGTTTGGAGGCTTTTATTTCCTGCTTTTTATACATCTGAATAATTTGAAATTTATGATCAGCATTTATTTTTACTATCTAAAGAAGGAAATAAAAATTACGGAGACTGGTGAATTTGTGGTTTTATAAAGTAGACCTCAGTAAAGCTTGAAGCAGAGATAAAAGCGAAAAGTATGATGAGATAATACTTCAAAAAACTGAGCCAAACTATTGCCAGCTTCTGTCATCAAGATGGTATGAACATTAAAAGAAGAATTTCTATATGAAGATGAAGAGGTATTATCTCTCCCATTGCAAAAAATCTTGTCGATATAATTATAAGGTCGTGTTAGTAGTGAGAAATGCACAAGGAACAATCTAGATCAAGGGAAATGTAAGTTGGGTTTCATATTCCTTTGTATCTCCAGAATCTATGTGAAAATCGGGCTCTTTCTTCTAGTACATTTGTTAGATGAATAGGTAGACAGAGAAGTGGAAATACCTTGGCCCGCCCTCAGCTTTCTCTGACAAATATTCATTTGTTTTCCCTTGAAAATGTTTTAGATACTCATATTTATAAACCAAACAAACCCCCCAATTATAAGGGCTATTCTTTCTTCATAGAACTAGTGGGAAATTACATGGATAATATTTATGAGAGTTCTGGGAACCTCAGATCAGAAGGGAGACCTTTTATTCAAAGCTGTGATGCTTCAATGTGAACATCTTAAAGAACAGGGACTATTTTTGTTTTTATTGCTTTCTGTTAATATCTAGCACTCTGGTAAGTTGACTATGTGGACAGTTCATAATGCTACTTAATGATAAAAATGAAATAAGTATCATTTTCCCCTAAAGATACAGCTATCAAAAAATAGAGGATTTAGCCCAGTAAAGTACTGGCAAATCTGATAGGGGTAAAAGACAACTTTCCTTTGACCAACATCTTCACATCCTTTAAAAGAAAAAAGGAATAAAGAAAGGTAGCCAGGAGAGATGATGTGGGGTGGGGTCAAGGCTACAGTATAATTATCCTGAAGTCTGGGTTTGCTTTTGCCTTTGTTGCTAGAATTGTTATTCCATATTTAAATAAGATTTTCTCTGAATAATGTATTTTGGGATTTAATCCTAGAGAAATAATCATTTCAAATGCTTGGAGAGGTTATAAATAATCAACACACCATCCCCTAAGTCTGCCCAATATTTACATCTCTGTGTTCAGTGCTCCCATCCAGAATAGACAGGTGATGGCTAATTCTGTATATTCACAAAGTAAGAAAGTACCTTTTAGTCAGAAAAAGAAAATCCACAAGCACTTCCTGAGCCTCTGACATCACTTCCTCTGACATCAGCAAGTCCCAGCTTCTCTTTTGTATCACCATCCCCAGGCGTTCTGTGTGGCCCACAGCTGCGGAGTTTAAACTTGATTCTTCAGCTTCATGGAGAGGTCAGGGCTCGGGAACACTGGGAAATTTACCCTGCATATCAAGATGTTGTTACTGGTAATTTCTTATGATGACTTTATCTCCCTGAGGAAGGGAAAGAAAGGTCCAAGAACATGAACCATGTGAAGCTCCATTTGGAGAGCATGTAGCTTTCATAGTCATTAGATGAAGTGGCCCGTGCAGTTGTATCTCTGAAGTATTTATCTTATGTTGTCCCCTCTCCCTTCTTTGATCGCTTATTATATTTCAGTTCCGAAATCTCTGTTTTGGCAATTTGATCATTGTGTCTGGGTCCACCCTAGGTTTAGGAGTCCCTAAGAGGACCCAGAGGACTCAGTGCATGGTCGTACTCACGGCTGTGATGTGTTACGGTGAAATGTACAGAGTGAAATAGGAAAAGTGAGAGGGGCACGGCGGAGTCCGGGGCCACAGACATCCGCGTCCAAGAGTCTTCTTGCAGTGTTTCACCAGAGGCACATAATCCCTCCAGAAACAAATTGGGACAACACATGTGAAGTGTCACCACTCAGGGAAGCTTGTTGGAGACTCAGTGCAGAGGGTTTCCACTGAGGCTGGTAGGGCGGGTACCCTCTACCTGGCATGAACCAAAATTCCAGACTCCTATAAGGAAAGCAGCTGTTCCACATAAACCATGCTGTTTATGTCAGCAGTCTAGTCCCAGTGGATCATTGTATCAGTTCTAGGAATGGGAAAAGCCCTCTTGAAATCCAAGTGGCCAGAGGCCAATTCAAGGCTAACTGTGTTAACGTTACTATCCTTTGAAAGGGTAGTAATCTGGCCCGCTAGGCGAACCCTTTTCTACACAGTCTATTTGCCTTTTGTGTCCTAGAGATATTGCCACCTGATACAAAACAGGCACTTCTTGAAAAATGTCAGGTGACACCTAACATCTTGCTAAAACTTAAGCTTTCCTTGCCTGCTCTTTCATCCCAATACACAGTCATCTAAAAGATACCTGGAGTCAGAACCTCCTGGTGGTCCAGTGATTAGGACTCTGCTCTTCCACTACAGAGAGCCACCAGTTTGATCCCTGATCAAGGAAGTAAGATCCCACATGCTGTGCGGTGTGACTAAAAAATAAAAAGAAAAAAGATAACCAGAGTCCACCCAGCTTTGTTCTCTCTGCACTGTTCTCAGTTCAGTTCAGTGACTCAGTTGTGTCCATGCTGCGACCCCATGGACTGCAGCACACCAGGCTTCCCTGTCCCTCACCAACTCCTGGAGCTTCCTCAAACTCATGTCCATCAGGCCGGTGATGCCATCCAACCATCTCATCCTCTGTCGTCCCCTTCTCCTCCCACCTTCCATCTTTCCCAGCATCAGAGTCTTTTCCAAGGCGTCAGTTCTTCACATCAGGTGGCCAAAGTATTGGAGTTTCAGCTTCAGGATCAGTCTTTGCAGCTCATGCCATTCTCATCTCTATACGAGATGGTCATGGTAACCTCCAGAGTGCCTCTCTGTTCAACGTTTGCCTTCTTCTAATCCATACACTAGCGGATTCCCTGGTGACTCAGATGGTAAAGAATCCACCTGGCAATGCAGGAAACTGGTCTCGATCCCTGGGTCAGAAAGATCCCCTGGAGAAGGGAATGGCTACCCACTACAGTATTCTGGTCTGGAGAATCCCGTGGACAGAGGAGCCTGGTGGGCTATAGTCAGATGTGACTGAATGACTCACATTTTCACTTTTTCAACCCATACGCTACAAGGCAGCCTGAGACTGTTTTCTCTTAAAATTGTTCTGTGACTTCACATTGTTCTTAAAGTGAACTCTGATGTCTGGAATATGACATTAGCTGGGAATATGACCCATCGGGCTCCATCTAGAACTTCTCTCATTTTGCAGCTGCACAGGTCCTCTCTGATTTTATCAAATTCACTGAGCTTTCTCCATCCTGAGGCTTGGAACAAGTTCACTTGGACACCAAGAACAGCTAGTATTTCTCTAGTTGTTAGGCTGCTGTTGTTCATATCTGACTCTGTGAGCCTGAATCATACCTGACTCTGTGACTCCATGGATTGTAGCCCCCCAGGGTGCTCTGTTTATGGAGTTTTCCTGGCAGGAATATTGGAGTTGGTTACCATTTTCTTTTCCAGGGTATCCTCTGGACCCAGGGGTTGAACCCATGTCTTCTGCATTGGCAGTTGGATTACCACAGAGCCACCAGGGAAGCCCATTGTTAGGCTGACACCTGTTAATTGTTGGAGCTTACTTTTAAATGTGGGCAACCACATAGTTTATTATCCAAATCAAAACACTTCACAGTAAGAAAAAAAGGGTGTTATTTATAATTATTCTGCATCAACAAGTGTAACCTTGGAGATATAACCATTCTGCTAATTGATCTCTCCCCTGGAGGGTCCTGTTTCAACCACATCCTTTTAAACTGGATCACTGTCTCTATAACAACCATTTTCCTTCATACTGCCCACCTCATAATCACTCATTTTATACTAATTTACGGGCTCATCTGCTTGACATCTTTTACCCCCACAATAGTATGAAGTTTTACAAATTCACAGGCAATATAACCAGCATTTGGCAATGCCAGTAGGCCTTTTATAGTCTCTAAATTCATAATTACATAATAGCACTGCTTCCAGACATGCATATTTTGATCTGTCTTTTCTTCATTCTACTTGCTTTATTTATTTATTTTTTTTCCCTCACTGATGTTGTATTTGGGAAACTCTTCATTACCTTCTTGGGTTTATCTTTCAGTTGCTGTTTTACTGAATGTGTAAAGAATTAATTTGGTTATGTGTTGGAATGTTTCACTTCTGCAAAAACTCTCAAGCATATTGGTTCGCTAGTGATTTGTGTGTATTTTAAATTAAATGGGCATGCTGCAAATTTCAGTCATTTAAAAAAACCAAGTACTATTTAGTAATAAAAAAGCTCACTTTATATCAATTAATTCATCTCACCCTGTAAGAATGAATTTGCTCTGATCACTTGGAAGTGGTCAAGCACAAAATAGGTTTCTGTGAAGACCTTCTGGCATTTCCAGCCCTTTAGGTGGCGATAGAGACAACACTGCCTCCTTTTTTTTTTCAAAGGCCTTAATAGTCAAATAGCTCTTACAAGTTGTGGCTTAAATTAACAATTTGGCTTGACTGCTATCATCCCACGGTTCTGATACCCTATTCTCTAGAGAGTGAGCACTTCTATTTTGTTTCACATTCAACCTGAAGTGAAGGGTTTGCCCATCAATTTTCAAGCCACGTATTTTCTGCTCTCTTTGGGAATTTGTTTACACGCTTACTTCTACATCTGGGCATCACAAATGTACATGCATACGTATGTCAAAAGTTAGTATATTTAACATCTGTGTCTGTTTAAAAGATAAGAAAAACTGTGAGTTGGAACTGAGATTGCTTTAATTACAGAATAAAAGCTTTTCATTGATCTTAATTCAATATAACAGATTTAAATTTTAATCCTAAAAGCTGGGTGTAGACAATTGATTGCCTTCCCAGTAGGGGTTCCTCTTTGCCAGCAGAGCTATCCTCAACTCTAGGGCTGAGTGATGCAATGCTTTGTTCTTTTGAAGCCCCAGCAGCCAGGGAAAAGGCATATTCCCCAATGAGACCTGAGGGGAAGTCCAGCAATAGGGTCTGAGTGTAGACAGCTTGGGAACCACGAGACATGTTTTTCTTATGATCAAAACAGCCATGTGTGGAGCAACTGTCTTTTTTTTCCGTCTTTGGATAGGATTAAAAGCATGTGATGCCTGGAGCGGTGGCAGCCTCTTTTGACCATGAAAATTAAACCTGATGATAAACAAGCAGAAAGATGGAAAGAGATGGATCTTTAATGATAACACTGGGCAGTTATATTAATGTTGGGAGCCACTTGCTCCCTCCCTTTCTAATGTAAGGTTTAAGCCATTTTTGATTAAGATTTTGTTTCTTAAGGCAAAAAAAAAAAAAAAAGCCAATACACTGGGAAAATTAATTTAAGCATCCAAATGCATTTATAATAAATTTACCTTTAAAATGTTCATTTTAAGTGTGGGCTTATGTGCATACTCTGGTGAAGTATTCCAGCTAGTATCTGAATTGAGACAACGGATATTTACCACTGGGCTTAACAATCAAGCTATTCATTGTCCTGGATTTTACTAACCTCAATTAAGGCAAAATTTTGTTAACAGGATTCTTTGTCCTTTACTGACCTTTTCTCTTCCTTCCTGATAGGCCTAACCAGAGATGGAGTTTTCATTTTTTTGGTTCATAAAGCAAAACCCTATATTCATCTCTCCTAATTGTGTTTTCCTTTGGGTCATGAGAGCAACAGAAATTAATATGTTGGATTTTTATCAATGCAGATGTCATTTGAGTAGTCAATGCAAACTTCCTAGGCCAGCTTTTGTGGACAGTGATAAATTTGGACAGTTTTGTAAGCATTCTATCAGCATCACCATCTCCCCCCACACTCAAAACTACAGTAATAGTTGTTTACAACCCCCTCTTGTTCACTTTCAGGAGTGATGGAGAAAGTTAGGAGTCTGTGATTGTCATGGTTGCCATGATTTCTGGGTTATTTGCCTTTCTGAGTCATGTATGCTTACGCAGTGGAATATATATAAATTATATAAAATCTCTATTCATTAGCACTAGGAGTCCCCAGGGTGAGTCAGTCCAACTGTTGTATTGGCACCAGTAATACAATTTACATTCTTAATAGTCCCTAGAATTACCAGAAATAAACACCAGGATTGCATCATCCTTGGGATGTTAGCTCAGACCAGCTCTTATAAAAGAGCTATGCTGTTGTTTCGTTGCTAAGTTGGGTCCAACTCTTTTGTGACCTCATGGACTGTAGCCCTCCAGGCTTTTCTGTCCATGGGATTTCCCAGGCAAGGATACTGGAGTGAGTTGCCATTTCCTTCTCCAGGGGATCTTCCTGACCCAGAGACTGAACCTGTGTGTCCTCCATTGGCAGGTAGATTCTTTACCTCTGAGCCAGCTTGGAAGCCCTAAAGAGCATACCTTCTTATAAAAGAAGATAAAATACTCATAATTGAAAATAGAACATAGATTCAAACGATTATATAGAGAATGGATAAGCAACAAGATCTTACTATAGAGTATAATATCAGGTGCAGAATCACAGGATATTAAATAAATCAAACTAAAATAGAAAAGAACATAATAAGAATGTATATATGTGTATAACTAAATCACTTTGCTGTACAGCAGCAACTATACTTGAATTAGAAAATAAATTGATCAAAGTGCACTTAACCATGACACAGATACTGCTAAAAACATGGGGGGAAGAGGCCGAGAGAGAAATAGTAGATGTGATGGTTCTGAGATTAGAAGGAAAATTTATGTCTGCTTGCATATCTCTTGTAAAGCCTTCCCATCATCAGAGATTTTCTTTTAAAAAAGTTGTAAGAGGGAAAGAGGCATTCCTTGTTCCAATTTCATTCTTCTCTTTTCCTTCCTGAAAGGTGGTACGGATAACTTACGCTGAACGATGTTGGATTCATGATCTCCGAAGAAGAAGGTTTAGCTTCAGGACCAGGGACCAGACTTGATCGCTCAAGAGCCTTTGTGTAGCAGAGTTTTATCAAAGTGAAAGAGGATGTAGAAAGCTTCTGGCATAGACATCAGAAGGGGGACAGAGATTGCCCCACTCCCTAGTCTTACCAAGGGAGCTATATACTTTTTTAATTGGTTATTACAGTAAATCAAAAGAATGTCTCAAGGCTGTAAAGATTTTACTAGACCCACTCCCAGAATTTACATTTTAAAATAACAGGATTAGTCAGAAGGTTTTCAAGGAGGAGAAACTGTTCTCAAGCAGGATACACTGTTATATAATACTTACTAAAGAGTTTAAGCTGAGTTGTTTTGTTGTGTAATCATCAGCTCTGGACTTAATGAAAAAAACATTTTATGTGACTAAGACTAAGGAATGTAGGAAAAAAAAAGTTTGTCCTTTTCTTCTCCTTGAGAATGCCAGACCCCTATCTCCTCTTTGAGAGCCCTGGACCCCTCTCTCCTCCTCAGGGACCCCAGACTTCTTATCAACCTACCTAGAAATTGACTCTCATTTCCCCCTTTTCTTTTAGGAGAATTACATTACCAAGGGATAGGGATATCGTTTTCGTTCCATAACTACTTCCTGTTGTTGAAGGGTATCATTCCTAAATTGTTGAGGCAACATAAGTCTCCTAACTCTCACATTGAGGGTCTCTGATCCAGGGGCCCCAAGTAATAGTTGGAGGAGGCTGTGGCACTCCCAGAAGCCTGGACAACCAATTGTAACTTAAAAGCTTTTAGAAGGTTAGAAACAAACCACATTTTACAATTACAGATGTAAGGCAAAACAGTCATTAACCCGAGTTAAAACATAATCAAAGGTAAAAGTTACATTTTGTTGATAGTTACGGTAGAGTAGATCTTGGACCAGAAGGGAATCTTACAAAATCCCTGTGCAGGCTGAGATCATCACCTGAGTCATCATATTCTAGAAGAAATTAAAGAGAAAACATGTCTGTTATTTATGAGCCTTCTAGAATGAATGCCTTGAATGAAAATAGATAGCCAGACCCTTTTGGAAGCTTTCAAAAGAAACGGGCACAGTGGGCATTGTCCTGTGTAGATACTGCCATTCTTTATGCTTACTTTCAACTGTTAGACTATCCTCTTAGTGAAATGTGAGAAATATTGATCTTAATTTTGCCTCGTAAATTATGGATTTGACTTGGACAGCTTTTGCACAGTTGCATACCTTGGCACTCAGATCGGTCTTTGTATGATTGCATTTCTGCCCCATTATTCTCCTTCCAAGTGGGTCACCCAAAGGCTCCACATCTCAGTGTTAAAATCTAATCTGTAAGGAATCTGGTCTGATAATGCCATGTTGAGAGGCTTACAGAAAGTGGGATGTGTCTCTCAGTGTCTCCTATCCTTCTAGGTTGGAATTAGAAATTTATGCTAACTCTCTGTTCTTATGAGACCCTAGGAGATTGGTTTTCTTGGGCCATCCACCCCCCTGACCAGTGCATTTGTCTGGTAATGGCTTTCATCTTCAACCCTCCAAATGCAGGAGGCATTAGGATTCTCCATCAGAAGCCTGTGTGATTATCCTTCCTTTCTTCCTACCACTTACTCTTCCATCTTTATTACCCTTAACCCTTCTTTGCCCACAAAGAATAGTGAGAGGTTGAGAACTGTAACTGTTAAGGCATTGGGGGGAGTTGGATGCCCCTCAAATGATTCCATCCTGTTCTTTGTTCATCTAGGAATTCTGCATGAGTGTGGTAGCCCTCTTGGATTTTAAGGATCCAATGCTCATTGCTATTGTCACCCCAATCTTGGGAAACCACACCCTTGTGAGCATTTATTTTGGCTCATAAACCTGTTCTTTCCTCCCAGCGTCATTGTCAGATCTGCTGAGTCATTGCAAGGCAGGCATTAGCAGGTCCTCAGCGGCAGGGAATATATGAGTTAACGTTTGTTAAGTGTTCGCTGTTTCTGTTTCCTGTCACCTGTATTTATTAATCAGACCAGGTCATCACATTCCACTGTGTAAATCACAGGTGTGAAAGCATACGTCATTTGTCATGCTCTCCCCTGTTGCTGAAACTCCTTGGTCAGCAAGCTCTCGTCGCCATGTCACGTTTATATAAGCTCCATTCAGGCCAGCTTCTCAGCGGAGATGCTGTGTGTTAATGTGTTTGGGTTGCTGGGTATCACGGGCAGTCAGGATGGGCGGAGGAGGGGTGCTTCTGGATCCAGCCTGGAGTGTTATTGTTCTCGCCATTCCAAGGGCCACCATGTCGCATCTACTATCAGTGACAACATACTAGTCACTGGAAACAGCCTTGAGAAGTACTGGAAGCACAAGAAAGGGTAAATACTTCAGTGTCTGGAATTCAGCTACAGTAAGAGCAGTCTGCTGCTGATGTGGAGGATTATCTCAGAAAGGATAGTCATCACCGTCTTCTTCACCCATCCCCAGAATGACTCAGTTCAGTTCAGTTGGTCAGTCGTGTCCAACTCTTTGCAACTCCATGGACTGCAGCACGCCAGGCTTCCCTGTCCGTCGCCAACTTCCGGAGCTTGCTCAAACTCATGTCATCAAGTCAATGATGCCATCCAACTATTTCATCCTCTGTCGTCCTCTTCTCCTCCTCCTGCCTTTGATCTTTCCCAGCATCAGGGTCTTTTCCAGTGAGTCAGTTCTTCACATCATGTAGCCAAAGTATGATTGCTGCTGCTGCTGCTAAGTCGCTTCAGTTGTGTCTGATTCTGTGCGACCCCGTAGACGGCAGCCCACCAGGCTCCCCCATCCCTGGGATTCTCCAGGCAAGAACACTGGAGTGGGTTGCCATTTCCTTCTCCAATGCATGAAAGTGAAAAGTGAAAGTGAAGTTGCTCAGTTGTGTCTGACTCTTAGCGACCCCATGGACTGCAGCCTATCAGGCTCCTCCGTCCATGGGGTTTTCCAGGCAAGAGTACTGGAGTGGGGTGCCATTGCCTTCTCCGAAAGTATCATTAGACCAAGCTAAATCCACATAGTCACTCTTGGTGGGGCAGGGTGCCCTGTTCCTGAGCCATCTTACCCTCTGGTCCCTCCTCTAACTTTTCTCCATATCCTCCCACCGAATCTTATCTCCTGCCAGCTCTCAGGTTTGCTGCCTGGAGATGCCATGTGGGTGTTGACATGCGCTGCCTGTACTTTTTCTGCTAGGCTGAGGTCCTGCAGATGGTGTTCCCTCTCCAGGCATGGCTCTCTAGGGACAGCCTGGGAGAGGACGTGAAGTCCCCATAGCCTCTCTCATACTGAAAACAGAAAGATATTCCAGTAAATGGTAACTTCTGGAACGTTTATTAGAAAATGCAAGGGTTTGTGGAGATGTGGTGGAATAGAGGGTTTGCCCAACATGGTTAGAAATTTCTAGAGGACTAGGCCCCTTCATCGGAGAAGGCAATGGTACCCCACTCCAGTACTCTTGCCTGGAAAATCCCATGGATGGAGGATCCTGGTGGGCTGCAGTCCATGGAGTCGCTAAGAGTCGGACAGGACTGAGCGACTTCACTTTCACTTTACACTTTCATGCATTGGAGAGGGAAATGGCAACCCACTCCAATGTTCTTTGCCTGGAGAATCCCAGGGACAGGGAGCCTGGTGGGCTGCCATCTATGGGGTCACACAGAGTCAGACATGACTGAAGTGACTTAGCAGCAGCAGCAGCGGCAGGCCTCTTCATGGTTTGGGAAGAGGCTGGGAGAGGTGATCAAATTTGAGTCACATATTTGAGGGACATACTACCATCCTGATGCCCAGCAGTGGGTTTGAGAAGGAAGAAGAGAAATAGATACTAGTTATAAAGGGAGCAGGAGAAGAAGGGGGAAACAGAGGCTGAGATGGTTGGATGGCATCACTGACTCAACGGACATGAGTTTGAGCAAACTTCAGGAGATACTGAAGAACAGGGAAGCCTGGTGTGCTGTGGTTCATGGGGTTGACTTAGCGACTTAGCGGACATGACTTAGTGACTGAGCAACAACATAAAGCGAGCAGGGTTCTGGGGTGCGTGGATTTGGGAGAAAACTGGGGTTGCAGAGTATCTATACTTTTGCTCCTCACATTATGACCTGGGAAGAGCAGATGTGATCACCTAGTAGAGTCTTAGAAATGAAGATTCTTAGGCCCTATCCCAGAACTGTATCAAATTAGAATCTGCACCCAAAAAATTTGCATTAGTGTATAGGTGATTTACAGTGGTGTTAGTTTCAGGTGTAAAGCAAAGTGAATCCGTTATACATATATGTGTATATGTGCACATATACATATCCTTGTTAAAAAAATTTAGAATCTGCATTTTAACATGATTTCCCAGATGACCTTTAGACACTTAAATTTGACCCATGCCAGTCTATGCTAATAGTGGCTAAAGGGACTTTATATGTTAGGCTCTTGTGCCTTATATTCTTACCTACAAAATGAGAATTATTGTAGCTGCTTTACTATTGTTATAAATACTTTTAAAATAAAGCACTTATGCAACCAGAAACATTTTTGAAACCAATATGTGATCAGTGAGCTGTCAAGAGTTCAGAGACTTCCTACAAGGAATCTCATTTTCAATCTTGGCAGCAATTCCAAGCCAAGTGATGGTAGCTGCTCTCACCCAGATGATGTTGAAAAGAGGAGTCATTAGAAGTCAAAGATGGGAGAGAGGGGTGGTGTGTGTCTTAGAAATCAGGCAGTATATGATAAGTATACATTGGTTCCCAATAAAAATGAGCCCTAAACTCTAATTTATACATTGCATTGTTGTGAAATTTCAGCAGTCCGATGGACCAGATCTCAGCAGTGCTTGTGGAATCATGCTGACTGTATGGTTTGATCCATTGACTTTAAGTTGCCTTCAGAGACTTCCCTGGTGGTCCAGTGGTTAAGGCTTTGACTTCCAACACAGGGGGTGCAGGTTCCATCCCTGGTCAGGGGCTAAGATCCCACATGCCTTGTGGCCAACAAGCCAAAACAAAACAGGAGAAATATTCTGACAAATTCAATAAACACTTTGAAAATTGTCCACATAAAAAAAAATCCAGAAAAATATTACATAGAAAGGTGACCTGGCAATGGCAGTATGTATTTTATGCTAATTGGAAATAACCAATGTTAGATGTGCAAGGAGTTTTAAAAATATTTCCCTAAATGTGTTATTTCCATAAAGATGCATGTTTCTTTGGTAATGAAGGTTCCTCTAATGTTAAACTGGTTCCAAAAGTTGACATTCTCTGTTTACAACTTTTTTTTTTTTTTTACAAGTTCTGGAATCACATTATCACAGTTGATTCATTTTCTAATTTTCAACTTCATTTCTAGTTACAGCTCTGACCAGCTTTTAGCACTTCTTCCCTGAAGGAAAATATTATTACATGTGACTATATCTTTCCTTTTGGTGTGCTGAACTGGAGTATATAAAAATAATATCTGTGTGAATAAAATTTGCTGAATTTAGAATTCTGACATACGTAACTCAGAGTTTTAGTTGTATTCTAGGTTTGCAGATTTAAGTAGACTGAAAAGATAAATGTGCAATTAAATGTTTCTGAGCATTCTCTATTTATTAATATAGTATTCATTTAATTTAATTATGAAGTACAAGTTGATTCAGAAGCTTTTATCTCTCCTTCCGTTTTATTATATCTTACCTTTGTTAGAAAATAGTGCCTCTGATGGAGAAGGCAATGGCACCCCACTCCAGGGTTCTTGCCTGGAGAATCCCAGGGAGGGGGAAGCCTGGTGGGCTGCCGTCTATGGGGTTGCACAGAGTCGGACACGACTGAAGCGACTTAGCAGTAGCAGCAGTGCCTCTGATAGGACTAGAGATAACAGCTTGGTCCTCCAGATTATAATTGTTAATACCTTTTACTTCTTTAAAAAAACAGATCATCATGCTAAGTGAAGTAAGCCAGCAGACACTATCATACAAAATCACTTGTAAGTATAATCTTAAAAAAAAAATGATACAAATGCATTTATTTACAAAATGGAAAGAGATCCACAGATGTAAAAAACGAACTTATGGTAACCAAAGGGGAAAGGACGGGGAAGGATAAATTAGGTGTTTGGAATTAACAGATATTAACCCTATGTAAAACAGAGAAACAATAAGGGCCTGCTGTATAGCACAGGGAACTATATTCAGTGTCTTGTAATCTGTAATGGAAAAAATATGTATATACACACACATATATATTAGCTGGAATCGCTGTGCTATACACCTGAAACAAACACAGCATTGTAAATCAACTGGAATTAAAAAAAAAAAAAAAACCCACTGAACCTTCAACAATGTAAGTTGCTGCGGCTGAGTCACTTCAGTCGTGTCCCACTCTGTGCGACCCCATAGACGGCAGCCCACCAGGCTCCTTCGTCCATGGGATATTCCAGGCAAGAGTACTGAAGTGGGTTGCCATTTCCTTCTCCGAATGTAAGTTGAATGCTATACAAAAGATGACAGTAGTTGGTAAACATTAATCATTTTTACATTGCATAATGGAGTATTGATAAATGATACATAGTCTCAAGAATTCATGGGAAATACATATTTTCAAGGATATCTTTACAGTGATAAAACTTAGTCACCCTAATTTTCTAAGACTGCTTTATCTGTCCTTTAAGCTAGTCCTGAAAGACTAGAGGAGAGTCACTTGGCACAGAAAAGTTTACAGAGTAAAGGACAGTCCTGCCTCAACTTTCAAAAATGCACTTTGCACAGAGCATTTGGTACTGAGGGAGGAGAGAAAGGAGCGGGAGGTACTTCAGTTTCCTTGAAGGGCTTTGTGAAGACTTTGATAGGACTTGAGATGACCTTCTAGATTTAGGAAACAGAAGAGTAAGGAAAACACATGAGCAAAGTCCCACAGGGGGTCAGTCGCCGTGAGGATGCTCAGTTCAGTTCAGTTCAGTCATTCAGTTGTGTCTTATTCTTTGCAACCCCATGGACTGCAGCACACCAGTCTTTGCTGTCCATCACCAACTCCTGGAGCTTGCTCAAACTCATGTCCATCGAGTCAGTGATGCCATCCAACCATCTCATCCTCTGTCATCCCCTTCTTCTCCTGCCTTCAATCTTTCACAGCATCAGGGTCTTTTCCAAAGAGTCAGTTCTTTGCATCAGAAGGCCAAAGATTGGATCTTCAGCTTCAGCATCAGTCATTCCATGAATATTCAGGACTGATTTCCTTTAGGATGGACTGGTTGGATCTCCTTGCAATCCAAGGGACTCTCTAGAGTCTTCTCCAACACCATAGTTCAAAAGCATCAATTTTTCTGTGTTCAGCTTTCTTTATGGTCCAACTCTCATATCCATACATGACATACATGACTACCATAGCTTTGACTAAATGGACCTTTGTTGACAAAGTAATGTCTCTGCTTTTTAATATGCTACCTAGGTTGGTCATAGCTTTTCCTCCATGGAGCAAGTGTCTTTTAATTTCATGGCTGCAGTCACCATCTGCAGTGGTTTTGGAGTCTAAGAAAAGAAAGTCTGTGACTATTTCCATCATTGCCACATCTATTTTCCATAAAGTGATGGGACCAGATGCCATGACCTTAGTTTTTTGAATGTTAAGTTTTAAGCCAGCTTTTTCAGTCTCCTCTTTCACTTTCATCAAGAGGCTCTTTAGTTCTTCTTGGCTTTCTGCCATAAGGGTGGTGTCATCTGCATATCTGAGGTTATTGATATTTCTCCTGGCAGTCTTGATTCCAGCTTGTGCTTCATCCAGCCCAGTTTTTCTCATGATATACTCTGCATATAAGTTAAATAAGCAGGGTGACAATATACAGTGTTGACGTCTGGCTCTAGGTGAGTGATCACACCATTGTTTTTATCTGGGTCATGAATAACTTTTTTGTGTAGTTCTTGTCTTCTTGCCACCTTTCCTTAATATCTTCTGCTTCTGTTAGGTCCATGGTGTTTCTATCCTTTATTTTGCCCATCTTAGCATAAAATGTTCCCTTTCTATCTCTAATTTTCTTGAAGAGATCTCTGTTTTTTTCCCATTCCATTGTTTTCTTCTATTTCTTTGCATTGGAATAACAGGCAAGTTTGGCCTTGGAGTATAAAATGAAGCAGCGCAACAGCTAACAGAGTTTTGCATAACAACATCCTCTTCCAATAACACAAGAGACAACTCTACACATGGACATCAGCAGATGGTCAATACTGAAATCAGATTGATTGTATTCTTTGCAGCCAAAGATGGAGAAGCTCTATACAGTTAGCAAAAACAATACTAGGAACTGACTGTGGCTCAGATCATGAACTTCTTATTGCAAAATTCAGACTTAAATTGAAGAAAGTATGGAAAGCCACTAGACCATTCAGGTACAACCTAAATCAGATCCGTTACGATTATACAGTAGAAGTGACAAATAGATTCCAGGGATTAGATCTGATAGACAGAGTGCCTGAAGAAGTATGGATGGAGGTTCATGACATTGTACAGGAGACAGGGATCAAGACCATCTGCAAGAAAGAGAAGTGCAAAAAAGCAAAATGGTTGTCTGAGGAGGCCTTACAAATAGCTGAGAAAAGAAGAGAAGCTAAAGGCAAAGGAGAAAAGAAAGATATATTCATCTGAATGTAGAGTTGCAATGAATAGCCAGGAGAAATAAGATAGCCTTCCTAAGTATGTGTGTAAATATACACACATAAATATAAGTAAAAAACATTTCCTAGTAATATTTTGGGGCATAACTATTTTTGATTGTCCAGTGATACACTTTCAGATAGATACAGCATGCACATACAAACCATTGCGCTGAATTTGATCGCTTTCTGAGAAGAATCCCTAGACCACATGATAGAAATAAAGGTTTTTAAAATGGAAGACTAAACTGTAATTATTCCTCTACTTTTAGATCATTTGGTATCAACTGTTTACCTAGGAAAGGTTGTGATCATATCATTTTTGACAAAATCTTTTAATGAAAGTATTTTAAAAAATTGTTATTTGGAAAGAAACCAACAATATCTGTTTCAAACATGTTCAGATATAATGATTTGTCTTCCGTGTTTCTCTTTTTCTAGTTCACTCAGATTTTAAACATTAAAGAGCTCTTTTGTTCTCTTGCCTTCTTTGTAATTGCTTGTGTTCTTGATCATTTTTAAAAATATATAATGTATAAATGACTATTTCAGAATGCACATCCTTATTTTGAAAATGATAAGAGTCTTAACTCGTCAGGTGAAAAAGGACAGGATATAAAAGTCCATTACAACAACCAGCATTTTTGTGTATGTTTGTGTGTGGTCTTGTTACGCCGTGTTAAACTACAGTTACACGGCGAGTCAAATCTGGACAGTCAGCCCCAGTTTACTGCCTTCTGCTAGCGTTTGGTCTTTCCCTTTACATGGCTGACAGTGCATGGATGCAATGTGTTATTTAACAGAAAAATAAAGGAAAAGCAGAAACAATATTTCTTGTATTAAATAGAAGCATATACAACTGTTGAATGCTCCAATGCAGCCACTAATGAAAACTCATACTCACTTGCAAGAGTTTAGAATGTAACCAAACATTTAGATAAGTAGGTAGGTAGAGATAGAAATAGAGAGAGAAAAAAATATCTATTTTTTCCACAAAAACCCATGTATTTAAGTTTCTTAAAGTGTATTTGTAATTTAGTTAATGTATAGTTCAGGCCTCTTGGTAAATGCCCAGAGTCATATAATCACCCTCACATTCAAGATGCCAAGCACTTCTGTTATCCCCAGAGGTCTCCCTCCTGTGACCACTTTGTCGTGAATCACTCCCTCCACTCTTTATCTGTGGTATCCACTGATCTCTATCGTTTTGTGTTTTCCAAAATTTCCTGTTTAATTAATAGAGTAGGTAGCATTTTAAATGTAATTTATTTCACTTATGATAATGCCTTTGTGTTTCGTCCATATTGTGATATGTACTGCTGCTGCTGCTGCTAAGTCACTTCAGTCGTGGTCCGACTCTGTGCGACCCCATAGATGGCAGCCCACCAGCCTTCCCCATCCCAGGGATTCTCTAGGCAAAAACACTGGAATGGGTTGCCATTTCCTTCTCCAGTGCATGAAAGTGAAAAGTCAAAGTGAAGTCGCTCAGTCGTGTCTGACTTCGTGACCCCATGGACTGTAGCCTACCAGGCTCCTCCGCCCATGGGATTTTCCAGGCAAGAGGACTGGAGTAGTCTATTCCTTCTTATTTCTAAGTTGCATCCCATTGTATGGATGTACTGCAGTTTGTTTATCCAGTCATTGAAAGATATTTGAATTATGTACCATTTTGGACAACTGTGATTAGAAATGCTTTAAAAATTCTCATGCAGGTGTTTCTATGGACCTAAGTGCATTTTTCCTGGATAAATATATATCATTGGAAATGCTAGGTCTTAATGGTAAGTATAGATGAACTTTATTTATAAACAACTCTTCTGCAAACAAGCTATACCATTTTGCATTCCTGCTGGCAGTGTATGAGAAATCCAGTCCCTGGATCTAGAGAGGTCTATTGGTATTATTCCTTGGTATTGTCAGCTTTTGTTGTTGTTTTAATTCTTAGGTTTCTAATAGCTAGAATGTCTTATTATGCTCTTACGTTTTCCAAAAACATTTTTGAGAATCTTTTTTTGACATCTGTCTATCTTATTAGACATACATATATCTTCTTTGGGGTTGTGTATGCTCATATCTTTCACTTATTTATAAATTGGGAGTTTTGTTATTTTGTGGAATTTTGAGAATTTAAACATATTTTCTGAATACAAGGTTGGTTTGTTTTTACTGGATATTCAAGTTGAAAGCAGGTTTTCCAGTCTGTGGCTTGTCTTTTCCTTTTACCACCATGTTTAGAAAGGTCTCAACTGTAGCAAAGTCTCATTTATTGAGTTTTTCTTCTGCAATCATAGTTTTTATTTAATATCATATCTAACATCAAAACTAGCTCACCAAACCCAAGGTTCAGTGTATTTTCTTTTATGTTTTCTTTTCTAAAAGGTATAATTTTACATTTTTATACAGATCTACAGTCCACTTTGAATTAATTTTTATACAAAGTGTGATTTATGTGTTTAGGTAGGTTCTTCTCTTTGTTGTTTTCATCTTCTTCATCTTTTTCTTTCCCCATATAGACTATCCAGCTGCTAGAGCACCATTTGTTGAAAAAACTCTTTTCTCCATTGAATTGCCTTTATATTTTGTGAAAAATCAGTTGACTGTATTTGTGTGATTCTATTTCTTGGTTTTCTTTTATGTTCCATTGGGCTGTTTCTCTATTCTTTCACCAATACTGCATTCTCTTGATTACTGTCATTTTACACTAAGTCTTGAAACTGGGTCGGGTGTGTCCAGCTTTGTTCTTTTCAGTATTGTTGACTATTGAGTGCCTCTGCCTTTCCATAGAAATTTTAGATTCAGCATGTCAATATCTACAAAAGAAATGTTGCCAAGACTGGGATTTTGTTGAATCAGTAAAATTCTCCCCAATCAATAAAATTGGGGAGAATTGACATTTTAAGAAAAATGAGTATTCCAGTCCATGAGCAGGGATAACCCTCCATTTGTTTAGGTCTTGGATTTACATTTCACTGAGGATTTATATCTAACTGTGCTTTATAGAAAACCTAGTTAACTCCAAAGAACTACTAGTGTCTAGGCAATGGCAACCCACTCCAGTACTCTTGCCTGGAAAATCCCATGGACGGAGGAGCCTGGTAGGCTGCAGTCCATGGGGTCGCTAAGAGTCAGACAGGACTGAGCGACTTCACTTTCACTTTTCACTGTCATGCATTGGAGAAGGAAATGGCAACCCACTCCAGTGTTCTTGCCTGGAGAATCCCAGGGACGGGGGAGCCTGGTGGGCTGCCGTCTGTGGGGTCGCACAGAGTTGGACATGACTGAAGCGACTTAGCAGCAGCAGTGTGTTGTAAACATTCAGTATATATGTATTGGATAAAGTAGCAGCTTAGCAAAGATATAATTGATTTTGCCTTTTCTCCTCATACCCTTGAAAGAAGGGGAACCTTTAGGGGATTAAGGAAAGTGCACTTAAAAATTTTTTTTAAGACAAAAGAATCCTTTGGGAAAAGCACTCCAAAACTTATTAAGCTCAGTAGCCAAAATTAAGTTTTGGTATAATAATAATCATCATCATGGTAGTGCCTTTTATCTTTTAAGATTTTCTGATGTGGAGTGTCTTTTTTAAAGTCTTTTGTTGAATTTGTTACATTATTGCTTCTGTTTTATGTTTTTATTTTTTTGACCACAAGGCATGTGGGATCTTAGCTGCCCAACCAGGGGTGGAACCAGCATTCCTTGCATTGGAAAGTGAACTCTTAACCACTGGACCACCAGAGAAGTCTCAATAGTACCTTTTACTTTTGAAAGGGAGAAGGTAGCAAGTGGCTTTGTAAGGCAGGGTAAGTTTGTTTTTCAAACCATTCCCTGCCCCTGCTCTCCATGTCCCTCCAGCCTGGGCAATGTTAGGAATCTCTGTATGGTGGAGTAGAAGGAGGCTTCAGTGCCCCTCTCTTCCAGTGATTATCCCTTGTTTCATTTCATCAGGACACCTGTGTTTCCAGTGGAATCTTACTCAGACATGCAGTCAAAACAGATAAAAGTAGAGTTGCTCAGGCTGAACTAGACTCCACAGATATTTGAAAGCTGTATATCATGACTGCAATGATGAGAAAACTGAGCCTCAATGAGATTATATAACTTCCCTAGGGTCACACAACAGATTGTTTTAAAAGTATAAATGGAGTTGCCATCTCCTGATTCTTAGGACAAGGCTCCAAATGACTGCCTTTTCAGATTTTCCTCAACTAAAGTTTATGTTTCTATGGGAACTATGTTTCTTATCTCCCTTGTCTGATATAGTGAGACACATGACTAGACTCAGTCATGTCCGACTCTTTGCAACCCCATGCACTGTAGCCTACCAGAATCTTCCGTCTATGGGATTTTCCAGGCAAGAGTACTGGAGTGGGTTACCATTTCCTTCTCCAGGGGATCCTCCCGACCCAGGAATTGAACCTGGGTTTCCCGTATTGTAGGTAGAGGCTTTACTGTCTGAGCCACCAAGGAAGTCCGACTAGACTCTGTCGTAGCCTTAATATTTGATTCAAGAGGAGGATGTTGGAGGCTCCTGCCCACAGAGTGAAGGAGCCCTCACTGACGGCTAAATATCTACGATGAGTATGTTACTATTTTATGTTTTTCTCCTGATGCAGGTGGAAAATACTGACAGACTTGGAAGAGAGATTCCTGAAAACCAGGTGCCAGATTAGTTTAAGGACCCTTCCTGGAACAGGGCAGTGTTTTACCACCAGGGACCCCTGGCACCCCAGGCAGCAGCGCTGACGCCTCCGGGCTTCCAAAGTTTGTGTTCTCTTTGCAGGAAATGGTCTCCTGCTATCTCTGAATGGAGGGAAGGTCATCCTAAGATATAACAGTTAAGCTGTTTAAACTGGTTGCATTTGCAATTCTTTAGTCACAACTGAAAAAAAAAAAAAAGCACAACCTAAAGTTGAAAATTATGTTTTATTTGGCAGTCTTAAGCGTGGAAAGCAGCCTGGCAGATCACTCTGAGGGACTGCTCTGAAGATGTCAGGGAGGAGCCAGGGTGAATAGGAGTTTCTGCAACAAAATTCAGGGGCTCGGAGCATCAACAGATGACTATTAATGAAAGAAAACCAGATAGCCCAAGTTAATGAATTTAGCACTGTTTTACGGAAGATGCTGGGCTCATTGAAATCATTCTTCTGAAGTGGGCCTTAGCTAGCTCGGGCCAGTGTCCTGCTTTTCTCGGTCCTGAGGCCCCTCAGGGTGTGCTGCTGTGCACAGCTGCAGAGGCTGACAGCTTGGTGGCAGGAGGCCTGTTTGTCTCCATCCTGAGTTCCCTCCGGGCTCACCATCAGGGGCAGAAGTGGTGGCCGATGGCTTGACAGCTGCAACATCCTTTGTTTGCTGATATTGCAGGTGGCATTCCTTGTCTATAACAGGAATTGGATTTTCTGGGTATTTTGTGAAGATACAGAAGAACTACAGACATACCTGGGATGAGTCGTACCTGAAACTGCAAATACCATTCCTGATTTCAGAGTAGCTGTGTCATCTCTTTTCTAGCCCTCTGTTTCCTGTGGAGCAGAGGCTTTGCGAATGTCACTTTCTCATGTGCAGTGCTGGGCACATAATAGACAGTGACCACATTTTGCCTGAATTGAACGACTTGAGTGAATGGAATGGTTCTTATTTAGATCTCAGGTTGAATGCTACCTCTGTAGAGAAGTCCTCCCTGGCCACCTTACCTGTGCACAGACCCCACGTCACCCTGGATTTCATTACCCAGCTTTACATCTCGTCTTGGAAATAGCACTGACATTGTAGTCCATCTGTATTTACTTATTTATAGAATTTTATTTATTTACAGCTGTGCTGGATCTTCATTGCTGCATAAGGGCTGTCTCTAGTTGCTGTCGCTGGGGCTGCCCGTCATCGTGGTGTGCGGGCTTCTCTCTGCGGTGGCTTCCCTTGTGGGCTGCACTTCATCATGGTGTGTGGGCTTCTCCCTGCGGTGACTCCCCTTGTGGCCGAGCAGAGGCTCTAGCGTGCAGGCTCATTAGTTGTGAGCATAGGCTTAGTCGCTCTGGGGCATGTGGGATTTTCCTGGACCAGGGATCGAAAATGTTTACCCTCCAGTGGCAGGCAGATTCATAACCACAGGACCACCAGACAAGTCCTTATATTTGTTTATTTGTCTTTCTTCCTCCTCTAGAATATCATCTCTAGGAGGGCAAGGGCTGTGTCCATTTTGCTTACCAATGTGTATGCACAGTACTTAGAAAAGTCCTTGGCATCTTGTGTTAAAAAGTGTGCTGTAGGTGTTCCTCGATTGAATGAATGATGATTCTTTTTTTTTTTTTTTTTGAATGATGATTCTTACCGCTTGGAATGATTCTACTCAAAATGAAAGAAGTGATCACATATCACTTAGGTCCTATCCTATCCCTGTGACACTAGGAAAATATTGAAGAGATGGGAAGGGGGTGGTCTTTCTCATTCTCAGAACATCTTTTATTGAGAAAAGTTTGTCATGTGCTATAGTTGACCTCCTTGTTTTTCCTGATGGTTTTTATACCTGTTACTTTGTTGGTGTCTAAACAGCCTCTGGTAAATATCGGTGTTCTATTTTACATCTACTTCAGTATAAATGCTTCAGATGTACCTTGAATGCAATATTGGCTCTTAGGTTTCCTGAGAGCCTGCCATGTCCTATTTTTAAAACTCTCCAATGGGCACCAGTGAAGAATATCCTGAAACTGTCCACACTGACAGTAATAGAGATAAAGTGCCCAGATGGGTGGTCTTGCCTCTTCTGATCGGATCTTATGCTAAAAATATAAGCACTACTGGGTTAAGTGAAAACAAATGATTTGGCAGAAACTTCAGAGAGGTTCCCTGGGGCTAAGGCTGCTCCCTGTTTTTAGTGCCTATGTCCTCTGCTCTTTGCATGCAGTGACAGAAAAAAAACATGTACTTCAAATCAGAATGAGCTGACATCTTATCCTAAACACCAAGGGTTCTTTATGACCACAGGCAGCATACTTAACCTCTCCTTGCCATGGTTTTATCATCTTTAATATGACACAATGGAGTCTTTTTTTTCCAGAATGAGAATCCTAAAAAATGAGTCAATCCATGCAAATAAAGCACTCTGAGCCTTTCAGAAAGAAAATTCTTACAGTAAGATAAGACGTTGGTAGACTGGCCTTTCCGTTCATTGTTCCGATGAGCTTTTCCTACTGAGTAGACGGCTTGCTATCTGGTTGGGGAAACTGCTCTGGTGTGTTCCTTCCTGTCTGTCATGCACAACTAGTTAGATGTTTGTTCTAACTCCCAGGTCTAGTCATCCAGAAATGGAACCTGACTCTGACTACACTAAGAGCCACAGAAAACTCTTTGGAGAGGAAGGCAAGTATGCAGTCTACAGAGACAGTTTTACAGCTCACGTGCGGGTCTCGCTGGATTTCTTTTCAGCATAGAAAATGACCTGGTTCTATTGAATTTCACTGTCAGGGTGGTTTCTTGTTTACCTTGAGTGGCAGCAAAGGCACCAGCTAGCGGATTGTGCCAGGAGCTGTATACAAGAGTTTGGCAGTTCTGCTTTGTTTATTTAAAGGGGCAATGGTGAATTAGTCTGTGCAGTTAATGCAAAACAAATCTACATTAGCCGTGTTCTATGTCCCTGCCTTCTAGATTTCTGAAGATATTCCTCTTAGGTTTCTTAATTAGAGATTCTGATTTCCAGTGCCCCTTTTTTTGCTGTCTTAGGCAAATTGAAGATGGACAGCTGGAGACTAGGATTTTAACAGACTTTGGCGGGGGGGAAACCAAAGCCTTTTATCTGTTTGTTCCTTTCCCTCTTAAACTCATTAAAAATATAATCAGAAGCCTGATGCTACCTAGAGCTTTATACAACATCATTTTAAGTGTAAAGATAGCAACTGTCACTGTCCTGATGACAGGTGTTAAATGGGCTGGTGGTTGATGGTGGTGGTGATGATAATGGTGATGATGATGGTTATCCTTTGACTTTCTGCCATCAACTAAGTCACATGACAAAATGTAAAAGGAGATAATTTGATCCTGATGAAAGGGTCTCTCTGCCCAGGGAACTTGTAATCATGCTCCAAGCCCCAAATAGCTAGAGTTCCTCGGATCATCCATTCAACTTAAGAGAAAGCCTGAGATCTTTTCAAATGCTATGTGAAAGTAGTGAGCCTGGCCTAAGAAATCAGAAAACGTGGAACTACTTTAATCCATCTCTTAAATCAGAAGCAGAGAGTTTTTCTTTTTGTTCCTAGTAGAACATTGTAGCATTGAATTTCATAGAGCATAGATATTACATCAGTGGGTCCTAATGCTGGCTGCCCATTAGGCTTATTTCAGGAGCTTTAAGAATTACCTGTGTCCTGTAACCTCAAGGATCCTCAGATTCTTGATTGTGTTCAGACCCAGCTGTGAGTATGTTGTTTGTAAAGCTCCCTAGCTGGTTTTAAAGCACCATTAAGGTGGAGACCCACTTGTTGTGGCATTAACTGATTCTACAAGCTCAATTTCCCTCCATTTCTTTTCTATTAATCTTACTGGATTATCTTCAGTAAAGATATCATAGAAATCCAAAAGAGATCCTAGAACTTCTGATAAAATTATGTTTTTAAGTCACTCATCAGTGGGCATCGAGACTTATGTCTTCTTTGTGATCTCTTGAGTATTTATGTTAAATGTTATAGAAGAGGAAAGATTTTTCCTCTATCTTTCTAGCTTCTTTGATTTCAGTTCAGTTGCTCAGTTGTGTCTGACTCTTTGTGACCCCATGTACTGAAGAACGCCAGGCCTCCCTGTCCATCACCAACTACTGGAGTTTACTCAAACAATCGAGTCAGTGATACCATCCGACAATCTCATCTTCTGTCTTCCCCTTCTCCTCCCACTTTCAATCTTTTGCAGCATCAGGGTCTTTTCAAATGAGCAATTTCTTCATATCAGATAGCCAAAATATTGGAGTTTCAGCTTCAGCATCAGTCCTTCCAATGAATATTCAGGGCTGATTTCTTGTAGGATGGACTGGTTGGATCTCCTTGCAGTCCAAGGGACTCTCAAGAGTCTTCTCCAACATCGCAGTTCAAAAGCATCAATTCCTCAGTGCTCAGCTTTCTTTATAGTCCGACTCACATATCCATACATGACTACTGGAAAAAACCATAGCTTTGATTAGACAGACCTTTTTGGCAAAGTAATGTCTCTGCTTTTTAATATGCTGTCATGGTTGGTCATAGCTTTTCTTCCAAAGAGCAAGAGTCTTTTAATTTCATGGCTGCAGTCACCATCTGCAGTGATTTTGGAGCCCAAAATAATAAAGTCTCTCACTGTTTCCATTGTTTCCCCATCTATTTGCCATGAAGTGATGGGACCAAATGCCATGATCTTAGTTTTCTGAATGTTGAGTTTTAAGTCAACTTTTTCACTCTCCTCTTTCACTTACATCAAGAGGCTCTTTAGTTCTTCTTGGCTTTCTGCCATAAGGGTGGTATCATCTGCATATCTGAGGTTATTGATATTTCTCCTGGCAATCTTGATTCCAGCTTGTGCTTCATCCAGCCCAGTGTTTCTCATGATGTACTCTGCATATAAGTTAAATAAGCAGGGTGACAGTATACAGTGTTGACATACTCCTTTCCCAATTTGGAACCAGTCTGTTATTCCATGTCCAGTTCTAACTGTTGCTTCCTGACCTGCATACAGATTTCTCAGGAGGCAGGTCAGGTGGTCTGGTATTCCCATCTCTTGAAGAATTTTCCACAGTTTGTTGTGATCCACACAGTCAAAGGCTTTGGCATAGTCAATAAAGCAGAAATAGATGTTTTTGTGGAAGTCTCTTGCTTCTTTAATGATCCAATGGATATTGGGAATTTGATCTCTGGTTCCTCTGCCTGTTTTAAATCCAGCTTGAAGATCTGGAAGTTTACAGTTAATGTACTGTTGAAGCCTGACTTGGAGAATTTTGAGCATTACTTTGCTAGCGTGTGAGATAAGTGCAATTGTGCGGTACTTGGAGCATTCTTTGACATTGTCTTTCTTTGGGATTAGAATCAAAACTGACCTTTTCCAGTCCTGTGACCACTGCTGAGTTTTCCAAGTGTACTGGCATATTGAGTGCTTCAGTTTCACAGCATCATCTTTTAGGATTTGGAATAGCTCAACTTGAATTCCATCACGTCCACTAGCTTTGTTCGTAGTCATGCTTCCTAAGGCCCACTTGACTTTGCATTCCAGGATGTCTGGCTCTAGGTGAGTGATCACACCATTGTGATGATCTGGGTCTAGCTTCTTTAGGCAAATGTAATAATTAAATGGAGTTACGACAGTTTAGTGGATGAAAGACAACTTTAATTACATGTGACCCTCCATAAGAATCTGAGACCCGTAGCCATCTGGTAATTGAAGTTTATGGCCATCCTGAGCTAAGGAGAAGAGGGGCAGGGGTTTGGAGCTTTAAAGGAGGGAAGAAGGCAGTTCACATGTAGATGGAGATGTTGTTTGCCATGCCCTGTAGAGGTCATGGTACTTGGAGAAAGTTGGAAAACAAAAAAAAAGACACAGGCACTGTGTGCTCCCACTGACACCATACGTAGCCCACACTCTTGTAGTTATCATTGGTGATAGCTCTCTTCCTGGACCAAGCAGGCTGTCTAAACTCTTTTAGGCAATTAAAAGTGAAAGTGTCAGTCATTCAGTCTTGACTGACTCTTTGCGACCCCGTGAACTGTAGCCCATTAAGAGGCCGTCAAAAGCTCTTCCTGAGACTTTGCGGCCTCAGTTGTCTTCTAGTCAGAATAATCCACATGCCAGTGTGGCACATTTGGGGGAAGCTTATTCTGAACCCCTTCCATGTTTTAGTATAAGACTTGGGTTGTCATTAAAGTTTAGAATTTATGGTGATGACTTTGTTGTCATGTAGCTATAACATATGATATCTTATCTGCATATATTTTCAAAGTGTAGCCTTCTTTTTCTACCACTGATCTTATTATTAATATAATCTTGTCACAGTCTTCATTTGTCTTATTTAAAAAAAAAAAAATCTAGCCTCGTTGTTAGCCTAATGGAAGTCTTCCAGTTCCTTATTCACCAACCTGAAAGTTTGGAATGAAAATGAACACTATGATTGACTATTATTCAGATTTCTTTTTTAAAAATGGATATTTAAGAACAAAAACTTTAAAATGACCAAATAGCAGAGGAAGTTGAGCTTCTTGAAAAATTATAAATTGTTTTGTTTGTCCTATTTCTATGTAAGCTCTGACCTGGATGGAAATGTGCAAACTCTCACCTGTGAAGAAATTCTCTTGTCCATCACACTCGTGGTTTCATTTATTCCAAATTTTCCTCCAACCCCCAGCCATGCAGAGCAGCATATGGTATCTTAGTTCCTGGGCCAGGAATTGAACCTATGCCTCCTGGAGTGAGAATGCACAGTCTTAACCACTGGACCATCAGGGAAGTTCCCTCCAACTCTTTAAGTGTCAATTTTCCAGATCACAATAATCTTGAGGTCTTTTCCAATCTCAGTAGTGAACATGGAAATATGCGCTGGTCCCTGAACAGGAAGACTCATTATTTTTCGCTATCTGTTGTCACTTATTAGAAAATATTCTCTAATAAACTGTCAGAGTGCTTAATGGGACTCAACTAGGACTGTGAATCCAACTTCTGCAGGGAACTGCCTCAAGGACCTAATGGCTAGACATTATCTCAGACCAACTGAATCAGAATTTTGTTTAGGGAGGGGAAGGTTTGGGAGTTGAATGTATTAAAATTATCCAAGATACTCTGCTCAGAAAAAAATTGCTTCTCCCAGTATTATTACAAAAATTATTGTACGTTTTCTGCTGATAGTCTTGTAATTTGTTTCTAAATCTATAATTGATCTTGGCATAATTGTATAGGCTTACAATCTGACAGAATTCAGGATCTTTATTTTTTTCTAAATGGATAGTCAAGTGAGTCAATATAAGTAGGTGATTCTGATGTGAAGTTAGGGTTGAGAAGTAAATTCCCAAACCATCCTTGACTATGCAGTCCATCTGATATATTTTCCCTTCTAATTGTATTTATTTATGTATTAAATAAGCGACAAATGCACATCATGAATTATTTACAGTCTATTCACAGTTACACAGAGAGGAAGAAGTCTCCCTCCTCCCTTTCCTCTCCCCTCGCCACTTAGTTTTCCTTTACCTCCCAAAGCAATCACTCTTTGGTTTCTCAAATATTCTCCATCGGATTCCTTTTCAATGAGTCAGCTATATATCAACACTTCTCTTACCCGTAGATCTTGGAGAGTGCCTGCAGCACCCTCTCACTTGCTATTAGAGAATTTTCCAGGTCATTACTGCGAATTTCCAGTTATCCACTGCTTCTTCTACTTCTGTGATTCTTGTGTTCACTTTTAGTTATACCATTTCAGCCTTAAGTATTTCAGAAGATACACCGTTAGTCATGAAGGCCATGGTAGCTTCTCCTCTATGCTCCCCAACTTTCCTCAACTGTGTAAGCTACATCAAACTTAAAATTATTTTATGGATCTAAAAAATGAATGGCAAAGGAATAGAAAGACAACTGAAGTTATACTGAAATATTTGGGTTTGATTTCTTTGGGAAATGCATTTTGTACATGGTGAAGTACTTAACAAAGTGGAGTTTTATTATTGCGACTGCTGTTGGCATCACCCTTATCGGATGCAAGATTCCAGGATACCAGAAAGGGTTAGGCATAACTATAGGAAGACTGACTTGCTCTAGGGATTGTCCCTGCTGACCACTTGTTAGATTAATCATTCAGTCAGAAAAAGAGCAGCAGATTTTAGGCATAGAAAGGAAATGTAGAGAGCAAGATTAAAAAAAGAAGCAGGTAGCTCAGCCCCCACCGCTCCAAAATTAATTTCCTATTGTTCCTGACTTTTTTGACTTAAAAATGACTAAGCACGAACTTGAATTTGGCATTTTTAAAATCACTGGGGTGACCCAGAGGGATGGTACAGGGAGGGAGGTGAGAGGGGGGTTCAGGATGGGGAACACGTGTACACCCATGGTGGATTCATATTGATGTATGGCAAAACCAATACAATATTGTAAAGTAATTAGCCTCCAATTAAAGTAAATTAAATTAAAAAAATAAATCAGTCGTTCATAAGCAAGTGGCTCTCTAAAGGCCTGGACAATGTAAATGTAAGAAATCAGTAGTTAGCCATAAGACAGAAAGTTGACGACTGCCCTCAAAACTTCTAATTAGGATAAATACATGAAGAAAACACAGGTGGTCTAACTGTCTTTAGTTTTGTTGTGTTTTAGAAAGTATTTGAATTTATGACATTTCTTTTCTCAGAATCAAGGCCTAAGTAACTGTTGTGATTTTTCCAACTGGGAGAGAAGGTGTGTGTGACCTTGATTTATAAGCGATGACATGCCACAGTCAGGTTTGTGTCAGTTGTAGGCAAATTTCATCTGAAAGACAGCAGGTGAATATGTTAATATAAAAATAATTGTATAGGTTTCATTAAGTGAATTTTAAAAACTATTAAAGTATTGTTGATTTATAATATTGTGTTAGTTTCAGATGTACAGCATAGTGATTCAGGATTTTTGCCTATAATATTTTGTTATAGGTTATTTTGAGATACGGAGAAGGCAATGGCACCCCACTCCAGTAGTCTTGCCTGGAAAATCCCATGCATGGAAGAGCCTGGAAGGCTGCAGTTCATGGGGTCGAGAAGAGTCGGACACGACTGAGTGACTTGACTTTCACTTTTCACTTTCATGCATTGGAGAAGGAAATGGCAACCCACTCCAGTGTTCTTGCCTGGAAAATCCCAGGGACGGGGGAACCTGGTGGGCTGCCGTCTATGGGGTCGCACAGAGTCGGACACGACTGAAGTGACTTAGTAGCAACATTTTGAGATAAAGGGTATAAATTCCTGTGTGATACAGTAAATCCTTATTGCTTATCTGTTTTTTATATAATCGTTTGTATCTGTTCATCCCATACTGCTAATATCTCCCTCCCAACCTCCTTTTCCCCTTGGGTAACTAGTTTGCTCTCTGTCTGAGTCAAATTGGTGGAGCCACTATGGAAAACAGTATGGAAGCACCTTTAAGAACTAAAAATAGAACTACCATATGACCTAGCAATTCCACTCCTGGGTACAATCTGGAGAAATGAAAATGCTGCTTTGAAAAGACACATGCACTCCCATGTTCTTAGCAGAACTGTTTGCAAGAGCCAGGTGAGTCAGCAGGTAAAGAACCTGACTGAAGCGTGTAGGAGGCCCAGGATCGATCCCTGGACTGGGAAGATCCCCTGGAGAAGGGAATGGCTACCCAGTGCAGTATTTTTGCCTGGAGAATCCCATGGACAGAGGAGTCTGGTAGGCTACAGTCTATGGGGTCACAAAGAGTCGGACGCGACTGAGTGACTAACACACAAGATATGGATGCACCTAAGTGCCCATCAACCGAAGATGTGGTATGTAATTATATAGTTTTAAAGTCCATGATTATCATTGCGATGGAACTTGACCATTTGAAGGTCCTTTAAAATGAACTGTTTGAATGTGGGGTCTGCTCTTGGGAGTTAATATCCAGAACTCTGTTGAGGGAACATGTGCTGGGTGATTTTTACATCAGATTCAGTGGGGCAAGATGAATTCAGCAACTTGTATTAGGTTTGGATATACATTTTAAGTAGGATTGATATGGCTGAGGAGTGGGCTGTACAAATGATTTATTTTCTCCAATAGAGCCATTTAAAAAAAAAAAGTGTGCAGAAAAGCAATATATCATGAAGTGGATCAGCCAGTATAGCACTCCCTTCTTATTTTGCTTGAAGTAACAGGTCAAACATATATGACTTTTTTTTTTAATGACATGAGTCTAAGTGTTACACAAATAAATTTTCTCTTTTAAACACGCTAATGTCTTTTCATCTGCTTATTTATTATGACATGCGTTCACCTCTTGGTTATTAAATTTCCCTGTTGAAATGAAAACTGTCTCTTCATTTTAAAAGTGATTGCCAGAGAGACACCCTGGGCATGCTTATATTTCTCCTTTCATATTTCTAAGTCAACCAACAAAAGAGTCATTATCCCAGATCCACAGATGTGAGGTGTCCAAGGCAGCATATTTGTGTCACACTGTATGAGACTTTTGCCTCTGATGTCTGGGTTCTAACTACGCTCACTTCCAGCTCCACTGAACAGCACTAGGTGAGGTAGTTTTAATCAGGTGAGTGCATTCATTTCTTCTGGAAAGCCCGGAGCTCTCCTCTTTCCAAGCCCTACGCCTGCTGCTGAGAGTGTCGAGTTTTGAAAACAGAGTTGGGGTTCAAACTGCTTTAAAGCTATTTGGTGTTGTATATTATTTCTATTTAATTAAAAGCCAGTCGGTCCTGCTCTTTTTGCTTCTCACTGCCCAGGGCTCACATCAGCGGTGTTCAGAACTAATCTCAGTGGTTTATTGTAGTTAGCCCTGCCCCCCTTAGTTTTCCAACAGCTACCTTGCAGCCTCTGGGGAGCAGTTGTTATCGGAAATTCAACCTGTTCCCTTCCAGGGCTGGAGAGTTGCTGCCAGAATTTCATTTCATTTTTGTCCCATCTGCAGGTGCCAGAAGCTGGCTTCATACTTGACATGTAGTGGCATTTGGGGCATATTGTTCATTTCAATAGACATTAATGATGATTTTAAATCCTTTATTGCAGACCAGCTTTTCCACATGCTATAGACCCCCATTACAGGCTGGTTGAGCACAGAAGTACCTCTGCTGAATTGAATAAATGCTAAAAGCTTTTTATCTCCTGTCTTCACAGTATATGATAGAATGCCATTCATAGTCTGGGCAGGATTCCTGATTGTGACGCCAACAAATAAACAAACCAAAAAAGAAAATCAATAAAAGGTGGGAATTCATCGGAACAAAAGCCGTCTCCCATTGCTATGTCATATCTCATCAATAGTATCAGTTTCTATATAAGACTACCATGGTATATGTAGAGGAGAAACTTATGGTTGCCAGTGGGTAAGGCAGGCGGTGGGAGAAATTGGGAGACTAGGATTGACATATACACATGACTACATATAAAATGAGCTTCCCAGGTGGCTCAGTGGTAAAGAACTGACCTGCCAATGCAGGAGACATAAGAGATGTGGGTTTGATTCCTGTGTTGGGAAGATCCCCTGGAGAAGGAAATGGCAACCCACTCTAGTATTCTTGCCTGGGAAATTCCATGGACAGAGGAACCTGGTGGGCTAGAGTTCATGGGGTCACAAAGATTTGGACACCTTGAAGCGACTTAGCATGCATATATGAAATAGAAAACTAATAAGAACCTTCTGGATGGCATAGGGAACTGGACTCAATACTCTCTAATTACCTATATGGGAAAATAATCTAAAAAAGAGTGGATATATGTATACGTATGACTAAATCACTTTTCTGTGTACCTGAAACTAACAACATTGTAAATCAACTATACTTTAATAAAAATGAAAGCAAACCAAATCTAACATATTAAATAGTCTTCTCACCAGCCAACTCTGGAATATTTGTCTTCCCTCTGTCTCTACAATGTCTTAAACGTTATGTCCAAAACTGTTGAATACACATTGCTAGAATTTTCATGGTTGAGTTGAGAAGGTGTTTGGAAGGATGAAGGTGTACAGGTGTTAATATTTTCATATTTGGTTTCATGTGGACATAGCCTGAAAGCCCACGGGATGGTGGATGGTCACTGACTTCTGCTAGGCATTGGGACTTTGAAAATGTGAACCTGCTGTTTGGGTGCAGTGGTGGAAGCTGCCAGAAGTCTTCAAGAATCACTTGTTAGTAGAAGAATTCACAGCTCTGCATGGTTCCCAAAATACAGCCAAGAGTATCACAACAAACTGGCTCATTAGCACCTGGTTTTAAACTGCTGCACTTAAGCAACATCACTGCCTTACAGAGAGGGTGATACAAATCACGTGTGAGCTTCTGTGTAGCCAGAATTCTCCAGCGTCACAAGTCAGGCCAATTAAGCAGCTGACCGGACTTCCTGCGGGGAGGAATCTCTTGCATCTCTGTGGCCAGGTAATGAAGGATCATTTCAGTAACTGTGTTTTTCGTTCTCCCTCCCTTTTTTTGTTTTATAAGGAAAAAAATTTGAAATTAAAGAACCTTGTGGAAGCTGTGCAGGTTTTATAAATACATATTTAATTTAATAGCTTTCACGAACCTGGTAAATAACTCACACACATCCTCTTGATTGGAAATTGAAGAACAAGATCTGACCTCCTAGGAAACTTCTCATTAGAATCTACTGACACAGCATCCTCTCTTACTGTTTCTTTCCCCTGTACTGATGGCCTTCTGGCTGTTGTTAAAGGTAGTTGCCTGTGTGATGCTGTGCCTGTTGCTTCATGGATATCTCAAAGTAAGATGTGAACACGGAACCCAGGATGAAATGCCTGTTAGCTCCATCCATTTGAATACAATTAGCCTGGAGTCTGAGAAGTTACAACTCAAGAACAGATGAGCACATGTATTTGTGAAGATACCAGTTCCCCCTTAGGAAGCAGAAGGTGCTTCCTGTTTTCCACTTCCTCCCGTAATAGCCTACAGTTTAGGATATAAGTGAGTGGAAAAGTCAAAGTGATGTCCTATTAAATAGATCCATTAATATGGAGAATTTTTCCCTGGAGAGGCTGCTATTTCAGTACTTTGGAAGGGAGTGTGTATTTCTCTCGTGCCTTAGTATAGAAAGGGTAGGCCCAGGAGAGCTATAAAAATCAGCATTCTATAAAATGTCTGACAAGTCAAGTGGGATACAGCTCAGAAACGATGTGTGACTCCTTTGTTTTGGAATTACCCGAGACTGACTGAAGTTAGAGCCTGGTCTCTGCTGTCTTTCTCTGCAAGGCTGGATCTGGGCTACATTGTGAAGGCATACAGAGTCCCCTTCTCCTCCCCGCCAACCCCCGTCTAAAGACTATCTGCTACAAAGGGCTACTTTATCCACCATCCCCTTTCTCCTCCAGTAAGATTTGTTTTCAGGAAAGGTTATGACATTAATCTGAGTGTGCATCAATGTTTTATTCTCTCAAAACACAGTAAGTGTAGGGGAGAGAGCTGTGGTGTTTGGGTACCGAGCATGGCTTCTGTGTATATTTGAAATGGCACGGGCTGAAATGCAGTGTCCTCCTCTGCTCTGAACCAGGACAGAAGACTTGTCCCAGTTCTGCTAGCTTTGCCTGGAGAGGCCGCTGTGGCATGGACCTCAAGTCCTCACCTATTAACTGGATTGGAAAAGGGAGAAGATAATTACTAGTATTGGGGAATACACATGATTTAGGAAGGAAGACGCTTTGGTGTCTTTACACTTTGGTATAAAGAAAGCTGAGTGCCAAAGAATTGATGCTTTTGAACTGTGGTGTTGGTGAAGACTCTTGAAAGTCCCTTGGGTTGTAAGGAGATCCAACCAGTCAATCCTAAAGGAAATCAGTCCTGAATATTCATTGAAAGGACTGATGCTGAAGCTGAAACTCCAGTACTTTGGCCACTTGATGCAAAGAACTGACTCACTGGAAAAGACCCTGATGCTGGGAAAGATTGAAGGTGGGAGAAGAAGGGGATGACAGAGGATGAGATGGTTGGATGGCATCACCAACTCGATGGACATGAATTTGAGCAAGCTTTGGGAGTTGGTGATGGACAAGGTGCTTCAGTCCATGAGGTCGCAGAGTCGGATACGACTGAGTGACTGAACTGAACTGAACACTTTGGTGACAAATACACATATCCCCACTGAAGTGGTTCATGAAACAAGTACAGCTTTTGCTTTTAGAGACTTTTAAATTATGTCTTCACAGTGGGAATTTGTTGTCATTTATCCATTTGTTATTTGGCAGCAGCATTGTATGCAAACTACTGTTGTAATTTATATGCTTCAATATTGATTGGATTATTCTTATAAGCATGTATTTTTACAGCCAAAAATATGTGTTTATCAGATATACATATATATATAAAAACGTGTGTGTATCCAAATAACTCCACCCTTCAGTTGTAGATTTCTTTTGACTAAACTTTTCTGTATCTTGTCATTTAGCTTTTAAATAGTGGGGAAAAAACCCTTTAACTCAGCATTTATATACACACACGTATATATGTACACACACACATCTCCACATATTCTGCAGTGGGCCTTTCTGAAAGACATTTTCACTGATGACCCATAAAAGACACAAGATAAAATCAGACTTTGAACAGGGTAATGTACCTTCTGCCTTCTTCATGTCCACTGATAGAAGACTTGTTCAACACTGACTTTCTGGCTGTTTTTTACCTCTACAGAGGTTTTTGTGTGTGTGGTTGAGATTGTTGGAGCTGTTTTAAGTGTAGAGGCACCCACCCTGATGCTCTCCATGTCCCCAGCAGTTATAACAGACCTCATTGTGGCCCCTTTTTTGAGAGTGAATGGCTCAAGGTGACAGCTTCAGTTGGGCTGCTGATGGAACTCTCTGGAAACTGTAAGAAGAATGTCTCATAGATAAGTGTCACACTGTGTCTTGCTTAGAAAGAACTCGGGGCGGACTGGGTTTTGTTGGAAGACCATTCTCTCAGCTAATCTTTGTCTTGCTGAGCAGAGGGTGTTTGAATCAGTCCTGTTGTGAGAGGGGGTTTGGCTCTTCTCTGAAGAATCATCTTCTGTTGGCAGTGATGGTCTAGAAACTTTGTTGCCCTGCCTAGTGGGAGACCATTCATTGGACCCCAGCACTCATGAATGGACGAATCCCCTCCATAATATACAGTGAAACATGATGACATGTTCCCATGAATGTTGCTGTTCTGTTGCCTTTAAATTTCAGGTACACAGAAAATTATTTGTTCATATTTAACTAAAACCACTGCCAGATTTGTATGCCTATAAATTTGGATGTGGCTTGTCACTTGGAATAATAATAATTGGAAGACAAGCCCTGTCAATAAATTTATTGAGTATACTTCCCTGGTGGCTCAGATGGTAAGGAATCTGCCTGCAATGCAGGACACCCAGATTCAATCCCTGGGTCAGAAAATTGAAGGAAATGGCAACCCACTCCATTGTTCGTACCTGGGAAATCCCATGGACAGAGGAGTCTGGCGGGCTACAGTCCATAGGGTTACAAAGAGCTGGACTCAACTGAATGACTAAAACATACTCTTACCTTTAAGCACTTTATACAAATGACCGCATGTAATTTTCATAACAACCACTAGAAGTACACAGCGTTTTCTGTCTTTTGACATTTGGAAACCAGGATTGAGAAGTGGTGATTTACTCAACCATCTGCAGTGACCATGGTCACCCGTGTCCTGGGAAATTCAAGTGGCGAAGAGTACAGGTGTCTTATTACAGGCTCTCCAACAAATGCCCTAGAGGTTTTGATCACCAGATTTGTGATGATGACAGATTTTTAATAGGTGTCATATTTTGGAGACAAAGTCGTTGGAAAATGTCTCCTGAAGGATGGAAAACTAGGTAGGCTCTTTTCCACAGAAGCATGCAGGGTGACTACTCTTGGCTTTAATTGAAACTGAAGAGCTCAAAGAAGCTGGAGTCAGTTAAGACATAAAATAGCAGTAAGGGGTTTATAAACTGAAAGAAGTTAATAAAGAGGGTAGGAGTTCTGAGTGAGCTTGAGTGATTTCTTTCTGTTGTGCTTTTGTACGGATAATGAGGCAAGTGAGATAGTCAATGACAAAGCATACACTTTGAAAATGCAGAAGTCTATAGGAATGTAAGAATTAATACAGTGCCTATATAATGAGGTAATTAATACAGTACCAGTGCCAATGTGTAATTTTTAATTTTTTAGTTACCTCATTAAAAAAAGAACAAGGGAAAGTCATTTTAATGATATATTTTATTTAACAGGAAATATCTAAAATGTTATCACTTCAACATGTAATCAATCTTTTAGGATCACTTTAGTACTAAGTTTGGGGACTCTGGTGTGTCTTTTATGTGCAACACATTTCAGTTTTTTTTTTTTTTAACAGTAGAAATTGTTACTTGTATACTTATTTAATTCTCTATTACATGTAATTTAAATTCACAATTTTTTCCTGTAGACACTGTATTATCTTTCTATGAATCAGTTTTCCTGGGCATTTTTTATCAAGTACTAGACTTCTGTAGTGTGTTTCAGTGTTCAGAAATTCCTTCAGTTATCTATTAAAATACTTTTGTGGATTTCCAGCTTTTTTTTTTCTATCACACATAAATTTTTCATAGACACAGTGCTGTCACAGAGTAGGAATTTTTCTAATTTTTTGTTTGTGTAATTTGAAACCTAGTTCGAAATTGCAAGAGCAGTACAATGAAATTCTAAACACTCTTATTCAGAGTTAATATTTGTTTATTTTTTTATCCCATTTTTAACAAATTTCAATTTTGATTAACCATGTTTCCAGGGCTCAGTAACTCATGTGGTTACCATATTGGACCCAACAGGTACAGGGTATCTGTGTAGAAATGAGATACAAACCCTGTGATTCTTGCGTGAGCTGCAAAATCTATAAAGCTGTAAAAGCCATAAAGCTTTTTACAAAATAAGCTTTCCTAGACTTCATTCATAGAGGCTTTGACTTGGTAAGCCTGTTATTGAAGCTCTGCAGGTGACTTTGGCAGTGACTTTCAGGGTCAGCTTCGCACACTAGCCTCCCAAGGGTGTCCTTAGGCCTCATGCCTCTCTCCCCCTAACTGTTCTGCTTGTTAGGAAGGTAACTCAGCAGACAACAAACTGTTTTTATATAAGCAAGGGATTAGCGTATTAGCTGCTGCAACTTAAACAGTGAGTTTCTAAGAGTGCTAACATGTTCTCTCTGTTTAACCCTTGGTTATGAGATGGTGGTTGGTGGGGCTGATTGGGAGGTGGCGTGCCCACCCTGCAGCATGTAGGATCTTAGTTCCTCGACCAGGGATTGAACTTATGCCCTCTGCAATGGAAGCATACAGTCTTAACCACTGGACCGCCAGAGAAGTCCCGAGGAGCTATTTGTTTGGAGTGTGGGTGGTCAAGAACAGAGTTGAAACTGCCCCTCTTCTAGCAGAGCCGAGTGCCAGGGAAGTGGTCTTCTCTCTGTCTTCTGCCCTCTCGTATGTCCATTATTTCTTTTTTTTTTTCATTTTATTTTATTTTTAAACTTTACATAATTGTATTAGTTTTGCCAAATATCAAAATGAATCCGCCACAGGTATACATGTGTTCCCCATCCTGAACCCTCCTCCCTCCTCCCTCCCCATACCATCCCTCTGGGTCATCCCAGTGCTCTAGCCCCAAGCATCCAGTCCATTATTTCTTAACTCTCTGCAGAGAAACAGAGTTGGGAAAAAGGCAGGCCTCTGGTGAGGTTCTGTTTCAGCCCCTGGCTAAATGCATTTTTCTCTTAGCTACCCGTTTAAGCTTCTTGGTGCTTCTGTTTATCCAGCCACAAATGGCGGGAAATGCTGATGTATATCCCCTCGGAGACCCCCGGTTAAAACACTGCTGTGCTCGGTATACCGTGTCACCTCAGGATTATGGTAAGCTGCATAGCATGCCTGGGAGTTAAGTAAGTGTTTATAGAAATTTGAACAAAGCTGTACTTGAGAAGGTCAAATTAACTCGCTCAAGGACAGTACTTTTTTCTCGAGGGCTCTGACTGCTGCCTGAGAACCAGTTGGCTTCCTCCTGTTGACTGCTCTTCAAGTCATAGGCTTCCTTTCCTTCTGGCCCTGCCCCCGCTTGCCACTTGTGAGAGGTTCGCCAGGCTGTGAGTCTGTGAAGGTTTGCTTTCTGGCCACACTTCTGTGACCTGTTTTCTAACCCTCTCAGGGTTGGAAGAAACCTCAGAACCATTTGGTGAACCTCTAATATGATCTTTGCACATCTTTTTGTTTCTCCTGGCGCTTAATCCTTTGGTTTATTTCTTAGCTACCCCAAGAATGGGCATTTCACCGTCTCCTAAGGCAGTCCATTTCATGTCTAAACAGCTCATTTTCCCCTTTAATTTAAATGAAATGTTTATTTCTGTAACTTCCACCCTTTGAAGCTATGTAGGTCATCTGAACAGGACTGGCTACGGCTCTTTCACCGTCCATCAAATAGTCCACCTGCCTTTTTGGGCTAATTCAGAGTTCTTCCAAGTGTTCGTCAGAAAACGTTCTAAATTTCTTTATTCTCCTCTGAATGGGTTTCAAGGACTGTACGTTAAGTGTGATACTTTAACTATAATCTGACCAACACAGATTTATAAAAGATGGATGAAATATAGAAAATAAAGGAGCAAATGAAAACCTATGTGAAGGTTTCCTTTTCTCCTGTGAGTGATCGTAGAATTCACAATGTAGATGATATCCTATATTTTCCATGTCTTACATGATCTATGAAACCAAGTAGGACAGTGTGACCTTTCTTTTGCTCAATATTCCTTTCTAATATTACACTAGGAGACTTGTTTTCAGGTTGATATAATAAGTAAACTACCCTATGATGGTCTTCTATAATCATCCATATGCTTGTGTTCTTAAGTTGAAGGCATCTTTCTCTTATTTGTATAGTGGGCAGCCTTAAAACTATTAAAAAGTTGTATTTTTAACTTCAGAGTTTTGTTGCCCCCACATACCCATTTCTAGTGTTTGGAATTAAGCAGCAGGGAGATTTCAGCTGAATGGTCCAGGACCATTGGCGTGAGCTAGACCTCTGAGATGCATTCAGCTGGGTGGTGCTAACAGACTGCTCAGTCCACATCATTGCCTGGTCTCTAGGGTGCGCGCCAGTGGAAGGCATTTATTTACAAAATTAAAAGCACAGCAAGTAAAAGCCAAGGTTTTATTTAAGCCCATTTATTGACTCCTATTCACTAAATTTCTCAGTGATGGAAGATGATGGGCAAGTGGATTCTGGCAATCACCTGGCTCCACTAAAAGTGGATGCATCTTCCTTGATTTATTCCTTTTGCGTTGACAAAGCAGCTTTTGGTAGAATTGGAGGTTATCCAGCTGTTGCTGGAGAGAGTATGTAGGATTCAAGGTTTGGTTTTTGGTCTTTCCTTTTGAATTCTTCTGTCAAGTCTGCTTAATGAAATGAAACCTATAGAGAGAGGCTGGCATGCTTGGGATTCAGTGCCTGTTTGCACCTCTGTTTACCTAAGTCCCTTCTTGCTCTTCCAGTGAATATTCTTATATTGTAGGTGCATGCACGCATGCACACACACACACACACACACACACACACACACACACACACTTACATGCACAGCTGAACACAGATCTCCAAAAAAAAAACCCACCTGTGGTTATCTCTGGTAGCATCCACCTAGTCAGAAAACAGAATTAAAAGTCCAAGGATTCTTCAAACTACCATTGTATTGTGTGTTAAATTCTACTTGCTGAAATGCTTTTATCATCAGAGAACTCTCAACCTTTTTAGCACGGTGGATGCCAAACAGAATTGGCTAGCTTTGTCCACCATCAACCTTGAGAGACAAAGGGATTTATACTGCTCTTTTTAAAAAATTGTTTTGTTTAAGTATAGTTGATTTATAGTGTTGTATTAATTTTTGCTGTAAAGCAAAGTGATTCAGTTACACACACACACACACACACACACATATACACACACACACTTTTTTTTCATATTCTTTTCCATTATGGCTTATCCCAGTATATTAAATATATTATAGTTCCTGTGCTATTTGGTAGGACTTTGCTTTTTATCTATATATAAACTATTATATTTAATAGATTGCATTTGGTAATTCTAGACTCCCAATCCATCCCCCCACCCTTCACCCCCCTTGGCATATGCTGCTCTTTGAAGAGTGGGTAGACATTTTAGATCCAACAGTGATGAAATGTGGGTGATCTAGGGAGAAATTGTTTATGACAGATGATTTCAGTTAGTATCTTCCTGCAGCATAATTCTGCACTATGATTTCTTAGCTCTTCCCCTTTCCTGTGTACTGACCACACTGGATTAATTCATTCTTGGTTCTCTTTGACAGTTTTGCCCTCCCTGATAAAATCTCCAGTATGAAGTCAAATTGATCAAACCAACGTTTTTTCTGGCATGTTCATTCATAAGTCACACGCTTCTGAAACACATTTGACTTTTCCTGCTTAATAAAATTGTGACATTCTGTGCCAGGGCGACTTAGAGCTTTTGCATCTAAGACTCATAGATACCCTGGGTCTGGTGAGCGTATCATAGAATTGTAGTTTACAAACATTTTCAAAAGCAAACTTTTTTTTTTCCCCTAAACTGTATCTTTTCTGGAAACCCAATATTTAGTATACATAAATGAAATAGTTCTCAGGTGGAACTGAAGATGGATAGTCTACAATCCCAAGGCATGATATCCTGAGAAATTGGCTCATATGGTTTCTCTCTCATTCACTGACACAAGACTGAGATACTCAAGGGTATGTCACATCGTATTTTTAATCCTGCTTCTTGCAGAATAATGGATGATGCTCCTTCCTGGCATGCTTGGACCCCATTAGGACACATTTTCTGTTGTGCCATATAAGGAAACCATGCTGGTGTTCATAAACGACGACATCAGTTTAGTGGCTCAGTCATGTCTGACTCTTTGCGAGCCCTGAACTGCAGCACACCAGGCTTTCCTGTCCATCACCAGCTCCCGGAGCTTGCTCAAAGTCATGTCCATCAAGTCGGTGATGCCATCTAACCATCTCATCCTCTGTTGTCCCCTTCTCCTCCCACCTTCAAACTTTCCTAGCATCAGGGTTGTTTCCAGTGAGTCAGCTCTTCACATCAGTTGGACAAAGTATTGGAGCTTCAGCTTGAGCATCAGCTTCCAATGTATATTCAGGACTGATTTCCTTTAGGATGGACTGGTTGGATCTCCTTGCAGTCCAAGGGACTCTCAAGAGTCTTCTCCAACACCACAGTTCAAAAGCATCAATTCTTCGCCCCTTAGCTTGCTTTGTGGTCCAGCTCTCACATCCATACATGACCACTGGAAAAACCATAGCTTTGACTATGGCCAGACTATGACATGCACACATATATAGATCACACACACAAACACACGATAAATTCTTATTGGATATCTGTGTTTTTCATTGGATGCCTGAGGTCAGTTAACAGGTGTTGAAATCTTGATCATCAAGGACTCAGATATTAGAGTTTTCTGACAAGCTTAACTTGGGCAACACAAAGGAAAACAGAAAACTGCAGTAGTGAGAAAGAGATGGTTCACTCATGGAAAACATTAACAATGCCAGAAACCAGCACTCACTGTGGGGATGGTGGCTACATTTCTGACTATTGAAACTTTTTGTTAAAAGCTTTGATGCCTTCAAACAAGAAGTAAATAATCATTGGAAAAGTAGGCAGTTTACAAAGGAATCTAATATGGTAATTGATTTGTCATTGAGAGAGTGGGAGGTGTTGCTAGGCTGGAGTAAATCTCTTTGCCCCAGTTTGCTAGGTAAATGGAAAATGTGGTAGCAATGAAAGTGAAATCTTTTGGCTATTTTATGCTTCATTTACATTTTATAAAACACACATCACAGTTGATTATCAGCATGAATATGGACTGTGTTTTTCAAAAGCTTTGTTTCCATGTTTTTTATTCCTTTCTTCTTTGGTGATGTAGAACTGAGGTGTATTGGGAGTTAGTGGCATTAAGAAGTCAAAAAGTGGTGTGCTGGAGATTTTTAACTATAATTTTTCAGAGAGATGGCAATAATCTGAGGCTATAAGTTGAGCAGTTAATTAGATTTTTCTCTATGTAACCTGTTCTTAGATAAATATTTTAGCAGATAGTCAGTATTCTTTCCTGGAAAGTCCCAGGACAGAGGAGCCTGGTGGGCTGCCGTCTATGGGGTCACACACAGTCGGACACGACTGAAGTGACTTAGCAGCAGCAACAGCAGCAGAGTATCACTATCTTAGTATTTTATCTCTGTGGTGATGATCAAGGTGAATTTATTCTACCCAAATTGTTATTTACAATGTCAGTCTCAACATTTTAGATTCTTATGCCGTAGCCTCTCTAAGGCATTGAACTTGAACCCTTCTTCAATTTATTTTATGATAATACTGTTATTTTTATTATTTAACTTTGCAGCTTGAAAATATTCCTTGGGGAATGAGTTTCATAAGCTTATTCTACAAGTTGTAAAATAAAAATTTCCCATTTTGTCAGTGTTATCACAGTATAGTTTTTTTTTTTTTTCAATAACCATATCCATTTAAAGAGTACTCTTTTATGAGTTTTGATACCACCACAATCAAGTACAGAATGCTTCTGTCATCTCCAAATGTTTCTTGGTGTTCCTTTCTGGTCTATTCCTGTCCCAATCCTTGGCCTATGACAACTACTGAAATTATTTTTTTTCACTAGACAGCCTAATATTGTGTTTGAATTTTAAAACTACCTTTAAAAATGTTGATACCCAGCTTTTTGCTGTTGGCAAACAATGGTAGAAAGAAAAACATAGTAAAAATAATATGCTATTTGGCTTTTCATTTGGGAAGTATACAGATTCAGTTAATACAGTAGATTGTTTATTAAGAACTTGAAAATAATCCCCGAAAGCCTCTATTATGTCATCATTTAGAACTAACACACAAACTTTATAAATTTACACCAAAGGATTTTTTATGAATAAAGTACAAGTATACTGAACTTCAGGTAGTGAAAACAGTTTTGCATTATTTTGAGACAGTGGTACATAAGTTAAGTTTCACCCTACATTTTTATACTGCATTTTGGTTTCCAAACTTAACACAATGTAATATTTAATTTAAAAGTAATTTATAAATTGTGCTTTATCTCAAATAATAATAGTTCTAATAAATTATTCTTAAAAGTGGCATGGCGTGCGTATATGTATGTTCAGTCATGTCTGAGTCTTTGTGACCCTATGGACTATAGCCCACCAGGCTCCTCTGTTCATGGAGTTCTCCAGGCAAGAATACTGGAGTGGGTTACCATTTCCTCTTCCAGGGCATCATCCAGACCCAGGGATTGAACTCACGTCTCCTACATCTCCTGCATTAGCAGGTGGATTCTTTACCACTAAGCCACCTGGGAAGCCATGAAGTGGCCTAGATTACTTGTTAAATCGGATAGCATAAATAATTTTCTGTGCAACTTATGATTAACTTAAAATACATAGAATATTAAAAGGAACTTTATGATACAATATTTAAAAACATTGATTATAATTTAAACTGTCTTCTATATTAGGTCACAGAGGAATGATTAAGAGGATAGGTTCTGGAGTCAGGATATCTAGCTTGGAATCCTGGATCTCTAATGTACCTGATGTATGACCTTGGGCAAATAATTTTTGGGCCCAGTACACCTATCTATAAAATAGGGAAAGTAATGCCAATCTATGTTATAGTGTTCTTGGGAGTATCAAACAAGTTTAGCCATGTAAAATGTCTGAAATAGGACCAGACACACAGAAGGACCTCTGTTATTATTATCCCTCCCCAAAATAGTTATTCTCCCAGTTTTGAAAATATATTATTATGTCATAGTTCTATAAATCAGAAAAGCTTGGGAAACACCGCACTGAAATATCTGTAATCCTTATTCTCATATATATATATATATATATATATATGAATATATGGAGAAGGCAGTTGCACCTCACTCCAGTACTGTTGCCCAGAAAATCGCATGGATGGAGGAGCCTGGTGGGCTGCAGTCCATGGGGTCACTAAGAGTCAGACACGACTGAGTGACTTCACTTTCACTTTCCACTTTCATGCATTGGAGAAGGAAATGGCAACCCACTTCAGTGTTCTTGCCTGGAGAATCCCATGGGCAGAGAAGCCTGGTAGGCTGCAGTCCATGGAGTTGCACAGAGTCGGACACAACTGAAGCGACTTGGCAGCATGAATATGTATTTATACACAGACATAAATATGCTTATATATATGCATATTATGCATGTATAAATGTATGTATATTTTGGCTGTGCTGGATCTTTGTTGCAGTGCTGAGGTTCTTTGTTGCAGCACGTGGACTTTTTCCCTAGTTGCGCCATGGCTTCTCCAGTTGCCGTGCCTGGACTTAGTTGCCCCACAGAATGTGGAATATTAGTTCTCTGACAAGGGATTAAACCCATGTCCCCTGCACTGGAAGGCAGATTCTTAATAACTGGACCTGCAGGGAAGTCCCTCATTATCTTTTCTTGTGAAGTATTTCCTCCCTTTCTGGCTTTATGGTACTGGCCAAGGTGCTGAAAAGGCCCTGTCTCTTTTTACTGTACTATTTTATCCTGAACACTTCAAACTAGAATCATTTGGGTTAGAGCATCCTGGAATTAGTGCATAATTCTATGAAATCAATGTTGTCCACTTGGTAGTGGAAAAAAAGGGAGGCATGTTTGATGATAGAAAGATTTGGGAAAATGGGTCACTTGTCAGTTAAATAACAAACCATCTCTTATCACACTTGCATTGAAACCACATTGTGTATGTTTTTCATATTTACATAAGAGTAGCAGTTTCCAATTTCTCAGTTCAATTTGCCAAACAGTTGGCTGTCCTGCTTGAGTACTTTTGATCTGCAATCACTTTCAAGACCAAAGCAGCTTTGCCTAGTGCCAGGGACAATTAATTTCTCAAGACACTAATAAAGGATGTTTCACTTGGTTGCACAAGTTAAATAGTAAGTTTGTAGTCAAACAAACAAACATATAAGCAAACAGAACAGATACTCACAAATTATTTGATTTCTAGAAGTCAGTGTCCATGACTTATATGTTATTATATCCTTAAAAATTAATAGTGTTGGCATATATTAGGCACAGAAATTCTTATGTAATTAAATTGACTACTTGATTTCCAAAGCAGATTCGGAAAGCTGAAATTTGTCTTCATTGACTGTCTTTTTCCTATGAAGATTTAGATGATAAAATTCTATTGGTATGCCAAATTTCTCTAAAAATAGCAATAATCAAGTTGTAGGATGGATAACCTAATGTAGTGGTGAGGGCTCACAATGAGATCATTCTACCTGGTCAATAATATTCACAGGCACCTTGGAATTTCCTGTTTTATGTCAAAATGGATATGCCCTTTGTTCATTTGTTAAGGATATAATATTGAGTCTTAAATTATTTATAATATTTTCCATATGGATTTTCTAAAATTTCTTTTTGGTTTATGATGTGAATGATATACAAGAAGAAAAAGTCACCAAATAACTCCTAAAGAAGGAAATAGTAGTTTATACATGTTTAAATGTGTAATTTTTATCAATCTCTCCCAACATAAACAGTCTTAAAAATTAATTCTTTTGTTAAAGACTAGTATTAAAAATAGTTGTGTGATTGTGACATCTCCAGGGGGTGCATATACTGAGTTTATGAGTTCAAATGTCCTAGAGGTGGTGATTTCAGGTTTAATATGAGGCTTCGCTCAAGATACCTGTTCCTTTCAGAGGATTTTTGTGTTTTCTAATTTTGTTCCCCTCGTAGTACTGAAATATAGAAATGAACTTAATACCATTTTAATGAAAATATAGCAAGTTCTACTAATAAGAGTCTATGGTTAAATTTTGGTTTTGAAAGCTATCGGTTGTTGCCTTAGAATTATTCCAAAATGAAAATATCTTTGGGGGGGATGTGGAAAATTAAAAGGAGTCATTTTAAATTTTTTAAATTTTAAGCAAGAGCTATGTAACAACAGGAATCATCTCTTTTTAACTTCTGAAATAAAAATGTGGAACAGTTACTTTTAGCTTTTTAAAATAATATGGGTTGTTTTTTTTTTTTTGAGAAGGAACTGTTTTCCCAGAAAGATTACCATTTTTCTTTCTCTAATTTCTTCTCCTCTTCCTCCTTGCATAATTGTGATTCTCTTGCTGTAAATCTTGGATGATTATCTACTAGTAATCTACTTTCATACTTTTGCATGTGGCTGTTCAGTTTTCCCCACACTTTTCAGTGAAGAGACTATCCCTTCATCATTGTACACTCTTGCCTCCTTTGTTGTAAAGTAATTGGTCACAGACGTGTAGGTTTATTTTATTATGGGAATCTCCTTTCTGTTTCATTGATTAATGTGTCTGCTTTTATGCTAAAGCCATACTATTTTGATAACTACACCTTTGAAGTGTAGTTTAAAGTTAGGCTGCACGATGCCACCAACTTTGTTCTACTTTGGGCTTCTCTAGTGGCCCAGGCAGTAAAAAATCTGCCTGCAATGCAGGAGACTCAAGTTTGATCCTTGGGTCAGGAAGATCCCCTGGAGAAGGGAGTGGCTACCCATTCTAGTGTTCTTGTGCAGGAAATCCTATGGACAGAGGAGCCTGGTAGTCTGTAGTCCAAGGGGGTCACAAAGGGTCAGACACAACTGAGTGGCTAACACTTTCACTTTCAATTTGTTCTTCTTTCTCAAATTTCCTTTCAGTTCAGTTCAGTTCAGTTGCTCGGTCGTGTCTAACTCTTTGCAACCCCATGAATCACAGCACGCCAGGCCTCCTGGAGATTACTCAGACTCACGTCCATCAAGTCAGTGATGCCATCCAGCCATCTCATCCTCTGGTGTCCCCTTCTCCTCCTGCCCCCAATC
>NW_011494677.1:3433941-3441222 GCF_000754665.1 Bison bison bison | reverse complement strand
CTGGAGTTGCAGCTTTAGCATCATTCCTTCCAAAGAAATCCCAGGGCTGATCTCCTCCAGAATGGACTGGTTGGATCTCCTTGCAGTCCAAGGGACTCTCAAGAGTCTTCTCCAACACCACAGTTCAAAAGCATCAATTCTTCGGCGCTCAGCCTTCTTCACAGTCCAACTCTCACATCCATACATGACCACAGGAAAAACCATAGCCTTGACTAGATGGACCTTTGTTAGCAAAGTAATGTCTCTGCTTTTGAATATTCTATCTAGGTTGGTCATAACTTTCCTTCCAAGGAGTAAGCGTCTTTTAATTTCACGGCTGCAGTCACCATCTGCAGTGATTTTGGAGCCCCCAAAAATAAAGTCTGACACTGTTTCCACTGTTTCCCCATCTATTTCCCAAGAAGTGATGGGACCATATGCCATGATCTTTTCTGAATGTTGAGCTTTAAGCCAACTTTTTCACTCTCCTCTTTCACTTTCATCAAGAGGCTTTTGAATTCCTCTTCACTTTCTGCCATAAGGGTGGTGTCATCTGCATATCTGAGGTTATTAATATTTCTCCCAGCAATCTTTGGCTATTCAGAATCTTCTGTGGTTCCATACGTGTTTTAGAATTGTTTGGTGTTTCTGTGAAAGAGGCTACTGGAATTTTGGTAAGGATTGCATTGGATCTGTACATTGCTTTGGGTCACATGCATGTTTTAACACAATTAGTTTTTCAGCATGAGCACAGAATACAGTTTTATTGATTTGTGTCTTTAGTTTCCTTCACTGGTATACGTTTTCAGTGTCTTGGCCTTTTACCTCCTTGGTTAAATTTATTGCTAGGTATTTTATTTTTATTGGTGAAATTGTAAGTCAGATAGTTTTCTCAATTTCTCTTTCTGGTAGTTTATTGTTAGTGTATGGGAATGCAATAGATTTTTGTATATTAATTTTGTATCCTGCAATTTGCATGAATTCATTTAATTAGTACTAATAGTCTTTTGGTGAGATGATTTTCTTCTTGAAGTACAGTTGATTTACAATCTTGTGTTAATTTCTGATATACAGCAAAGTGATTCAGTTTATATATATATACACACATATATATTTTTTACATTTAGGTTATTATAATATATTGAATATAGTTCTCTGTGCTTTAGAGTAGGATCTTGTGGTTTATCTATACAAGCTGGTATTGTGTAGTAGTTTGTGTCTGCTAATACCAAACTCCTAATTTATCCCCTGTCCTTTCTACTTTAGTAACTAAAAGTTTGTCTTCTATGTCTGTGATTCTGTTTCTGTTATGTAAATGAGCTCATTTTTGTTGTGTGTTAGATTCCGTATATAAGTAATATCATATATTTGACCTTCTTTGACTTTATTTATGATAATCTCAAGGTCCATCCATGTTGTTGCAATTGGCACTGTTTCATTCTTTTTGTGGCTGAGTAGTATTCCTTTTTCAACATTACTTCTTTCTTCATTCATCTGTTGGTGGATGCTTGGCTGTTTCTATGTCTTTGTTATTGTTAATAGTGCTGATCAGATATGCAGATGATATCACCCTTATGGCAAAAACTGAAGTGGAGTCTCTTTATAAAGGTGAAAGAGGAGAGTGAAAAAGCTGGCTTAAAACTCAACATTCAAAAGACCAAGATCATGGCATCTGGTCCCATAACTTCATAGCAAATAGATGGGGAAGCAATGGAAACACTGACAGACTTTATTTTCCTGGGCTCCAAAATCACTGCAGATGATGACTGCAGCCATGAAATTAAAAGACGCTTACTCCTTGGAAGAAAAGCTATGACCAACCTAGACAGCATATTAAAAAGCAAAGACATTACTCTGCTGACAAGTGTCCATCTAGTCAAAGCTTTGGTTTTCCGGTAGTCATGTATGGATGTGAGAGTTGGACTGTGAAGAAAGCTGAGTGCTGAAGAATTGATGCTTTTGAACTGTGGTGTTGGAGAAGACTCTTGAGAGTCCCTTGGACTGCAAGGAGATCCAACCAGTCCATCATAAAGGAGATCAGTCCTGGGTGTTAATTGGAAGGATTGATGCTGAAACTCCAATACTTTGGCCACCTGTTGTGAAGAGCCCAATCTTTGGAAGGGACCCTGCTCTGGGAAAGATTGAAGAAGGCAGCAGGAGAAGGGGATGACATAGGATGAGATGGTTGGATGGTATCACTGACTCAATGGACGTGAATTTGAGCAAGCTCTGGGAGATGGTGATGGACAGGGAAGCCTGGTATGCTACAGTCTATGGGGTTGCAAAAAGTGGGACACGACTGAGCATCTGAACTACTATGAACATAGGATTGCATGTATATTTTCAAATTAGAATTTCCTCCGGATACATGCCCATGAGTGGTATTGCTGGATCTTATGGTAGCTCTTTTTTGTTTGTTTCTCAGCTTTTTGAGGAGCCTCCATACTGTTTCCCACGATCCCTGCAAGTGAAAAATTTTTAATTGCATGTTTAATACCAATACTTGAATGTTGTTCAATTCTCTACTATCATTTACTATAACAGACTTCATTAAAAACATCTCATTTTTCATGCTTCATTATTCTAAGTGACAAAGCATGCCCTCAAGGGATTAGGATGGATATTGCATATATAATTTTCATTATAAAAGTCTAAACATATGGCATGACTGTTAGGTATTTACTAGAAAAATGTCACATTTTGCTCATATCAGTGTCTTCTTGATTTAATATATTACATATCTTCTCTAACATTGAATAAATAGATGATACATCTGTAAGATATAGATGTAATAAAAAAGAAATCCTTTTGATCTGTGGAGAATGATGAGTGAAGTTCTTATCTGGCAGTAGACAAACAGGTACTCTTCCCAATATCTATCAGTGTTAAGGGAAATAAAGCAACAGTTATAGATGATTGCCTGATAAATACTCATTAAATTCTATAGACCATTAAATGTGCTAATAGCTGTTCTAGGGTTAAATTGAATCAACATTCGTATACCTGAATGGTATGTCATTAGCTTCCTGTAATATCATTTAGTCTCCTCTCTTCTGAGTCATGCCTTGTAGTGGTGCCATTAGCCAACATCAAAAGATCCTATAGAAAAGAGACCTGTAAAAAATTTCAAATCTACTGTGAAAATGCTGTTATGATCTTTGTTCATGGGATTGCAATGCCACTTTCATGAGTTCCCTTGAGGAGAGATGGTTTACTGCTTCCTGAACTTTAATATCAGAACAGTTGGATTTCTTCTGAGCAGTTGATTTTTTGCCTTATAATGGATCCCTGGTTTGTAAACTGATTAGCTTTCTCTTATGGGAAGCCAAAATACTGAATTGTATGTTAACTCACTTGATATTACAGTTATATATGGCTCCTTTTAAGACCTTATTTCATGTTTCTCTACTTTCCCCCCTGTTTCTTCAGATGTATGTTAGCTTGGCATATTTTATTTTTTTAAATTAAAGTATAGCAACATTTAAAAACTCATGTGAAAACGAAAAGATTAAATGAAGCTAGTTTGTAGAGTGCCTTCACAGTGCCTCAATAGTGCCCATGATTAGGAAAATCTTAAAATGTATCATTCAGACCGAGTCTGCATTGATGGTTAAATGGTGCACTATTAATAATCATTCCAGGACAGTCAGCGTGAAATCAGGTCTGTCGTAGGTGGAGATGTATGGTCACCTTGTATACAGGAAACCATAAATGCCTTTACGCTGATGTATGCTATCAAGGATCTTTCTCTGTACATATACATATATACATGTATATGTGTGCATGGGCTTAGTTGCTTAGTTGAATCCTACTCTTGCAACCCCATAGACTGTAGCCGCCAGGCTCCTCCATCCATGGGATTCTCCAGGCAAGAATACTGGAGTGGGTTGCCATTTCCTTCTCCAGGGGATTTCCCGATCCAGAGATAGAACCCAGGTCTCCTCCATATCAGACAGACTGTTTACCAACTGAGCTACGAGGGAAGCCCATATATGTAAATACATATGTAGATACATACACGCATATATATATATATATTAAAAAATTTTTCTTTTTGCTGAGACTATTTGACATAAGACAGTCAAACCACTTTTACTGGGAGATTTGCTTTGATCCTGGTTTTCACATAATCTGACTTGGCAAAGTCTTTAGCAAGTGGGAAGATTTAAAGTACAAGGTTGAAGTTTATGTTAAGACTTTAGTTAATTAATGATCAAGAACCTACAAGGTAGAGAATCAGAGCTAGATAATTTGGGATATCAGTTTCTCCAACTCTAGGGAACATTTATCAGAAGCCCATTTATCAGAATTAGGGCATGAAGTTATACTTGAATGTCAGGAGATTCAGAGGTCAGGTCTGACTTTAGAGAAGGCAGGACTAAGCTTGTATTTGGGACTTGAGAGAGCTCCATTTAGGGATTAAAGGGAGGCAGAAACTGGAAATCTGAGCTGGTGAATGAGACAGCCTGGGTTCAAATATTGATTTTACCAAGCTGAGTGACCACGGGCAAGTTAATTAAACCATCTGAGCCATCTTTCTAGATTATATAATGTAGATAATTATACCTGCCTCACAAATTGCCTTAAAGATGTGAAAAGTACTTAAAATAGTGTCTGCCATCCAGTGGGATGTCAGTAAATAGTGATTGTCATTGTGTTGCAACACGATGGCTATGTTCTCGGGCTGATCCATTATGTGCCATGATGAATAAAATAGCGCGAGGGTAACCTTTTCTTAATTTGGAGGAAACCCAATGTGATTGGATTATTCTCAGTTGGCAGTTTCCCTGAGATCAGTGTTTCCACCCTTTGGTGTTTACTACTGCTTGTCTGCCGGTGGGAGGCAATAGATGACAAAACAAATGGACGAACAGTATCAGTATTTTGTACTCTTCTTCCCAAATCAAAACAGTCTGAGTGTTTCACTGTTTGGGTGAGTTTAAGAACCCGTGCCTGGTTTAGAACCTTGTTTCTGGAACATAGAGATGTTTGTTTTAACAGAAGTCTCTCGGGCCCATGGAAAGGCAGCTTCCTCAATCCCTGGGCTTTATTTTTTGCTGCCTAAACTGGGATTGGTTGGACAGAAGTGTGTTTGAGATCCCTGTCATTTCCAGGAAGGGCAGGCATCATTTGCCAGTTCTGGGAAGTCTTTTCCTAGGATAGTTATGCTAAAAAGCAAAAAAAAACCAAAAAAAAACACAAAAAACAAAACGTAAAAAGTATAACTGTACTGAACTCACTAAGAGTGTCAACAATCTCTTTTAGGCTAGCATAATTCACCTTATAAAGGTAATCAAAAGGAGGCAGGGGAATGATTTCCAGTTGGAAGAAGATAGATCCAGTTGTACGATGCAGGGATATAGAAGGTCACAAGGCGAATATCTGCAGCTGAAGACTCTTTTCCTCCAGCTACTCACTAATTCTCACTGTTTTCTAACTACAGTTGTCCCCAAGTTCAACTCTGTCGCTCTGATGACCTGTATGGCTAAGAAGTAGCAGTAGGCCCCAGGGGCCTCTAACAAGCTCTATCGTTTCTCTTGGAGAAATGTTTCTTCGTAGGCAAGAAACTAAGCATCGCCATCTGGGTTTATCTGAGATCCTAAAAGCCCTCTGAATGTGTGTTGATGGCCTCATTTTAAAGTCCCCAATGCATCCTTGGAGCACATCACAGGGACATAAATCACTCTTAGAAAGTACATTCTTCCAAACTCTGTCAGCCCATGTCTCTCAGAAAATACATTCACTTTTGGCAGCTGTTTATGAAGCTTGGCTTTATGAAAAAATAATAATAGTAAAAGGGGAGCTAAAGATGTTTGTATTCTCTCTCTCTTTTTTTAATTTATATTTTCAGCTGGTATCCAGGCAAACAGTCTCGTGACTGCTTCCATTGGTGGCATCCTGACGCATTCGAGGCTGTTGTTAAATTGGAATCACACTGGATGTAGAAGCCCTCTGATTCGCACCTCCTCCATGTAGCCTTCCGTGGCTCCTCTTTTTATTTATTTATTTATTTATTAAGAGTTATTTGTTTATTTTTCGGCTGTGGTGGTTCTTCATTGCTGCGCGTGGGCTTTCTCTAGTTGCAGCGGGCAGGGGCTACTGTTCATTGTAATCTGTGGGCTTCTTCGTGCAGTGGCTACTCTTGTGGAACATGAGCTCTAGGGCGTGGGCTCGGTAGTTGTAGCGCACAGGCTTAGTTGCCCTGCAGCATGTGGGATCTTCCCTGACCGGGGATCGAACCAGTGTCCCCTGCATTGCAAGGCAGATTCTCAACCACGGGCCCACCAGGGAATCCCCCTTGGCTACTCTTGCCCTGATTAAAGACAAGGAATATCAATGCTCATGGCAGTGCTATGCAGATTTAGTTGCTGTTGGCAATTCTTATCTTCGCTAAACCACTCTACCATATAAAACGTTTGTCACAGATTAATTTGTATATATTCTTTGATTAATGACTGCTGTGTTTGTCTTCCTAGTATTATTCCTCATCCATGCATTTTGTAATAAATTGTTCGGGGATTCATACATGGTGATCTTATCACTATGGCTACACTAGAAATGTTCTCAAATGAGGGCAAGGACCAGATTGTATCTGCTCCCTTAACTAATGTTTAATAAGGGTCTGCTGCTTAGATGTTTTCTGAAAATGTTGGCTGGTAGAAGATGGCGGCTCTTCAGGGCACGCAATTTCCTGTTGGTATAAATAACTTCCCACTCTTGGCCATGAGCATTTGGTTTTCTTATGCAAGAAGATCTTTATCTTATTAATAACTTTATTGAGGTATGATAGATAAACAGTTGCACATACTTAATGTGTACAAGTTGGGGATATGTATGTGCCTGTGAAAGCGTCACTGACATCAAGGCCATAGATGTAGCATTACTAGTAAATGTTTCCTGGCATTCCTTTATTATTACTTTTGGTGTGTGTCTTTGTAAGGATTACCCACTTGGAAAATTTTAAGTGTACAGTACAGTACTGTTAGCTCTAGGCACGATGCTGTGTAGTAGCCATGCCTAATTTATGGATCTTGTATAATTGTAACTCTGGACCCTTTGCTCATCTTTCCATTTCCCCTTCCGCTCAGCAACTGGTAAAACTTTGCTTTTATGAGATTAACTATTTTAGATTTCACGAGTATGTGAGATCATGCAATATTTGTCTTTCTGTGTCTGGTTCATTTCACATAATGTCCTCCAGGTTCATCTATGATGTTGCAAAAGGCAGGATTTCTTCCTTTTTTAAGGCTGGATGTTATATGTGCAGTGAATTTCTTTATCCATTCATCCTTCAGTGAACAT
>NW_011494677.1:3433063-3433841 GCF_000754665.1 Bison bison bison | reverse complement strand
TTCAGTGAACATGTAGGCTGATTTTATATCTTTGTTGTGAATCACACAGCAGTAAACGTGGGATTAGAGATGTTTCTTTGAGATCCTGATTTTGATTCCTTTGAATAAATACCCCAACATGAAATGACTGGATGATGTGGTAGTTCCAGCTTTAATTTTTTGAGGGACGGCCACACTAATTTCCATAGTAGCTGTGTCAATTTACATTAGCACCAACAGTGTGCAAGAGCTCACTTTCTCCATGTCTTGTCCACACTTATTTTTTTTTTTTTTGAAAATAGCCATCCTAACAGGTGCGAGGATATGGTTTTTGTTTGCATTTCTCTGATGGTTAATGGCATTGAGTACCCTTTCAAATACCTGTTGGCCATTTGTTTGTTCTCTTTAGAGAGGAAAGAAAATTGTTAGCCACTCAGTCACGTCCAACCTTTTGTGACCCCAGGGACTATAGCCCACCAGGCTCTTCTGTCCATGGGATTTCCCAGGCAAGAATACTGGAGTGGGTTGCCATTTCTGTCTCTAGGGGATCTTCCTTACCCAGGGATTGAACCCTCCTGCATTGGCCGGTGGATTTTTTTTTTTTTTTTTAACCACTAGCGCTATCTGGGGAGCCCTTGGTTACCAGAATCTTATGAAATTGTGAGTAGATTCAAGACTTTTTAAAAACCAGAGTTCTGGTCCCATGTCTAAGGGAGTCTTCATACAACTTATTTACAGAAGAATATATTTAAATTTTCTTGCCTATCCATACTCTTTGAGAACCATAACATTTGCCAGT
>NW_011494677.1:3413378-3432963 GCF_000754665.1 Bison bison bison | reverse complement strand
CCTCCTCTCTCTCCTCCTCTCTCTCTCCGCCTCTCTCTGTCCCTCTCTCCCTCCCTCCTTCCCTCCCTCCCTCCCTCCCTCACTCCTTAAGTATTTTAAAGTGTATTACAGGCTTCCCTAATGGCTCAGTGATAAAGAATTCACTTGTAATGCAGGTGACACAGGTTTGATCCCTGAGTCAGTGAAGATCTCCTGGAGAATGAAATGGCAACCCACTCCAGTATTCTCGCCTGGGAAATTCTATGCACAGAATTGCCTGGTGGGCTACAGCCCAAAGGATTGCAAAGGGTCAGATACAAGTGAATGATGAAGTACACTCAGACATCACAACACCATTTTATAATAGGAGCTGTTAGGCTCAGAGAGGTTGAGCAATTTGTCTTTGATTTAACAGCTAGTAGTTGGGAAAGGAGAGCAGTGACACCGTGGCTTTGGACTCCATATCCATACATATTATTATTATTATTTTTAAGTTCCTTTGTGTGCATGAATTTTTTGTTGAGTTTTTTTTTTTTTTGGTCCTTTTTAAAAATACTTATTTGGCTTTGCCAGGTCTTAGTTGCCACACATGGGACCTTCAGTCTTTGGTGTGGTGTGTGGGTCTTTAGTTGCGGCATGTGGGATCTAGTCCCCGACCAGAGATCGAACTCAGGGCCCCTGCATTGGGAGCATGGAGTCTTTATCCCTTGGACTACCGGGAAAGTCCATATACATATTCTTTATGCCATACCATGCATTGTGAGCTGTTTCTTTCTCTGGGTACTAAAGACCAAAGACTATTTATTTGAATAAGAACAACCTACTTCTTCTTATCGAGGAGGGAATCCTAACAATACTTGTAAAATAAGTCCCTATGCATTTGCTTTCTTGGGGCATGTAGAGACTTTGGTATTCATGAGTCAGTTTGCTGTGTGTGGCAATGAGGGGCAGTCTCTAGGGGAAGGACGTGGAGGAGATTCAGCAGGGGTTGCAATCTCAACAGATTACTAAATTACTGTAGCCGCAGAAGCTGGCGTGCTCAGACTGGAATAAATGGAAAAAGGAAGATGAGATGGGAGCATAAAAGCTCACTGCCAGACATCTTCTCACTCCATCATGATGCAGCTTGGTATCAGTGATGTTGGTGACTTTAGTTCTTTGATGAGTCTCAAAGTATAGATTATGGATTCCAATGGGAATCTGGTAGATATCCAGTGCTAATCAAGAAAGAACTCACTACCTTGTGTCTGCTCCCCATCTTTGCCTGCTGATGGTAGTATCTTCACACTAGAAAGTATTCTCTAGTCTAACAAATTTTGGTTAAAAACTGCACTTTTTAAAAATGAATTGGTGCTTTCTGATGTTATTCCCTTGAGGTTTGATAGTTGCCATGAAGTCAACACCTGGAGTGTAATACAGAACTTGATTTGCATATGAAAGTCTATATGTAAATGTACCTGAAGGTGATGTATCAGAAGTCGCTATTCATCTTTCATCATGGAGAGAGAAACTGGAGTTGGATGCCCTTTGTAGATTCTCTTAGATAGAGATACAAGAAATTAAAGGAAGCATTTTAAATCAACTTTACTCCAGTAGAACTTTTTTTAAAGTTTTAATACAGGAAAAGAAAGGTCACATTCTTCACTGCTTCAAATATGGAGATTGATGGTATTGATTGTTGTATATATTTTCCTTCCTCATTCTTTAAACACACATTTTATTGAAAAAAATGCAATTATTTGTCACAGCCTAATAAAATAATTTAATTTGTTATTACCTCTTATCTAGTGTTTAAAGGCATTTTAGGAGACCGTTTCTTTTTTTTTTTTTTCAATTTTTTTCTTGAAGAGCATGTATAAGCTGTTAAACAGTTGTTCCTAAGAGGTTTATGAGTGCACACTCATAAACCCACTGGGGCTGTTATTATAGGAAGGGGAAGTCTTTTAACATTTCAATTTCTTTAGAACGAACATTTGAGGGGACCGTTCCCTACCCCATCTCTGAATGTTCATCTTCTTGCCAGAAGGTGAATTAGTGTGGAAGCATCATTGGAAGAAGCATCAATTTCCCCAGTCTTCTTTCAGACCTGCTTAAGTACCGCTGTGTTCCAGGGCTTGCTTTTATGGTAAGCTTCATACCCTTCACATTGTCTGCTACTTCTTCCTACTTAACCAAGTGGTGAACTCTTTAAGGGACTTGGGTAATTTCAGTTTGGAAGCACATTCCATCTGAGATTACTCAGAACATTCAAAGAATGCTTACCCTCTGAAAGTAATCAGTCTATTGTAGCAGATTTCCCCCTAGTCTCTGTAGAAGGGCCTGATTGATTTTCTTTTCCCCTCTCAAGTAACACATAGAATGAGCATTCTCCCCAACTCATTCATCTTCTGAAATCAAATTAGAGGAGGAAACTCTTTCCTTGAATAATCTCAGCCTTAAGAAGATCAGTGGCAACAGAAATTTAGAATTTGGGAGTATAGTGTAACATTTCTGACTTGGTCTAACCCTGAACCTAGGTCTCTGACTTCCAAATTTCTGTTCTATTGTAGGGTAGAAAATCTTTTCCTTTTTTCTTTTGTAGGTTCTTTGGTCCAATGATGAAATTGATTTAAGAGATTAGTAGAAGAAAACTTTGTATGTATGGGAGCTCACAGAAGTGTGAGACTCAAAAGAAGTGACATGGGTGGGCAGCTGTTTTTAGACATTTTTAGACAAATAAACAATAAATGTCTGAAGTATTGACATGAGAAAGAAGTGTGGCTTTGGAGTAGTAAATTAATAAGGAAGTAACAAAGTGTGTTAATACAGAGTTCTCGGTCTTGAATTCCTTATTTCTGGTGATAAGGATGTTTCTATACCTTCTCATATGGGAAGGGCACCTTTCACAGGGGAGATTTATTTGCAGCCTTCAGGGGGACAAAGGAGGGTCAGAGTGACCTTCTTGCATCAGCTGTTTCTTAAGTAACTTTAATTCAAAATAATCAGTATGCCAGAGTGGCGTATTTAGGATGGCCTGTCCTGAATCCCATCACCTTCAACTACAGCTTGCTTTCTCTGACTTTATCAGAAACCCAAGTGCCCAAAGTAACAGAAAACTCATAAAAATTATCCTTTTTGACTATAAAAAAAGAATAAGGAACTTTTACTTGGTGGTTTTTATGTCAAAGAGCGGAGGGAGGTACTATACCTAGAAGTCTCATGTATACCTTTTATGGCATTCATATTACTGCCCTCTGCTCACTTTTAGTTTTAATTGGAGGATGATCGCTTTACAGTGTTGTTTCTGCTGTGCAAAGAAGTGAATGAGCTGTAAGTGTACATATATCCCCTCACTCTTGAGCCTCCCTCCCACCCACCCACAGAGCCAAGCTTTCTGTGCCTTATAGTAGCTTCCACTAGCTAGCTAGTTTACACATGGTAGTGTGTTTATGTCAGTATCAGTGTCCCAATTCATCCCACCCTCTCTTACCCGTGTCCACACATCCATTCTTTACATCTGCATCTCTATTTCTGCCCTGGAAATAGGCTCATTGGTGCCATTTTTCTAGATTCCACAAAAAAGAGAAAAATAAATATCATATATTAATGCATGTATCTGCTCACTTCTTAAAAATATTTTTTGATTTAATTTTAGTTATGTATGTATTCATTTTTGGCTGCACTGGGTCTTCGTTGCTGTGTGTGGGCTTTTCTCTAGTTGCAGTGTGCAGACTTCTCATTGCGGTGGCCTCTCCTGCTGCAGAGCACCGGCTCTAAGGCACTCTGTCTTCAGGAGTTGTAGTGCATGGGCTCAGTAGTTGTGACGCACGGGCTTATTGCCCTGTGACATGGAGGATCTTCCCAGACCAGGGATCAAACTCGCGTCCCCTGCATTGGTAGGTGGATTCTTAACCATTGGACCAGGAGGGAAGTCCGTCTGCTCACTCTATGTGTCCCAGTTGGCATGAGAAACTATGAAGTCGTGCTAGCTGTGGGTGATGTTTTCATCCTGGGGTAGCACTGTATCATGTGAATTACATCTCACTGACTCAGTGATGTGTACATCAGTGCTTGTCTATTTCTTCCACTGACTTCAGAGCATAGAGTCCCAGCTTTCTTTCCTTGTACCACCGTCCAGCCCTTCATAGGTCCACTATTCAACTGGCCCTCCCTCTGACCTCATTCACTCCCTGCCCTTCAGTAAGGATAATTCTTTCGAAGAGTCTGAATGGCTTTGTGGCAAGTAATTACAGAAGGATTGGAAAAATAGGCATTATTAACAAATATGAGTATGTTCCAAAACGTGATAAAATTTTAAAACGCTGTTACTTGACATTGTTAGTGAAATAGAAATAGTGATAGATTTACATTTCTACTAAAATAATACATGTAACATTTACTCCATAATAAATGTTATTCTGAGTCTCTTACACCTGTTAATTCATTCAGCTTAGAAATGAAGGCTATAAATCTTAGAAATCCAATAACAGTTTTGAGGGTTAGGTACCATTATGTAATCTCACTGTTTTTATTTTACAGTTGAAGGAACTGAAGTTTGGAGATTAAGTACGATACTTTTACACACTTAGGAAACATCAATGCTGCGATTCAACCCTAAATAGTCTGGCTCAGAAGTCCATGATCTTACCTGTTAGCCAGTAGTTTAAAGTGTGGTCCTCAGAGTATAGGAACATCAGTGCCACTTGCTGCTGCTGCTGCTGCTGCTGCTAAGTCGCTTCAGTTATGTCCGACTTTGTGCGACCTCATAGACGGCAGCCCACCAGGCTCCCCTGTTCCTCAGGTTCTCCAGGCAAGAACACTGGAATGGGTTGCCATTTCCTTCTTCAATGCATGAAAGTAAAAAGTGAAAGTGAAGTCACTCAGTCGTGTCTGACTCTTAGCAACCCCATGGACTACAGCCTACCAGGCTCCTCCATCCATGGGATTTTCCAGGCAAGAATACTGGAGTGGGGTGCCATTGCCTTCTCCACAGTGTCACTTGAGAAACTGCTAAATCAGAAACCTTTTGGATGGACCCCACTGGCAAACACTACTGGTTATTCTGATGCCTTATGTAAAGTCTTTCATTGACTGGTCTCTCTGATCTCATGATTGTTCTTACTTTGCTTTTTAACAATAGCAATAAAAGTTTTAACAATTCTGTAATTGAGAGTTAATTTCAGAAATTTGGAAAGTATATAAAAAAGTTTTTTTAAAAAAAGCTGAAATCTAAGTGATAATCATGATTATAATTTGTTGCTTAGTAGCTAAGTCATTTCTGATTTTTTTTTTTTTGACCCCATGGACTGTAGCTTGCCAGGTTCCTTTGTCCATGAAATTTCCCAGGCAAGAATACTGGAGTGGGTTACCATTTCCTTCTCCAGGGGATCTTCCCAACCCAGAGATTGAACCCTCATCTCCTGTATTGGCAGATGGACTCTTTACCACTAATTTGCTTGCATTTACCTAGTACACCGTGAACATGTTTTTCAGGCATTGACAGTTTTAAAATACCATTATAAGTAACTCCGTGCATTTTCAATGTGCAGAAATTTTACTTGTGGTTTTTTGTTTTGATTCCTACATTTTTGAGAATTTTTTTTATTGGCATATAGTTTGCATAACATATTACATTGTTTTTACACTAAAAAGAGTCCACAGCTCAAAAACAGATAAGCATTAGATTTTTGAGTGGCTAATTCATAAATTTGATGTGTCATTTAGTTCTTTAACCCCCAGAGTATTTGTTTCATTTTGATATCAGATATAGAAGATCAAATTTTGAAAAGTTAAAAAAAAAACAACCGAAAAAGACAGTAATTACATTTATCCAATGTCACTAATTGACATTCTTCTTTTAAAAAAAATTCTAAAAATCCCTCGCAAAATACCTGGGTGAACTCAATAAATATATGTAGAATTCATGAATAAATGAATGAGCCTCATTTGACCTCTCTGAATTTCAGGCATTTCCGATCTTTAAAAAAATTTTTTTTTAGTTGGGTATAATTGTGTTAACAATGTTGTTTTTCTGCTGTGTAACAAAGTGAATCAGCTGTATGTTTACCTATATCCTTTCCCTCTTGAACCTCACTCCCACCCCTCTAGGTCATCACAGAGCACTGAACTGAGCTCCCTGTGCTATGCAGCAGCTTCCACTACCTGTCTGTTTTACACATGGTGATATATATATATATCAAAGCTAGTCTCTGGATTGTTCCCCCCTCCCTTTCCTCCCCTGTGTTCACAGGTCCATTCTGTGTATCTGCATCTCTATTTGTGTCCAGCAGATAGGTTCATCAGCACCAATTTTCTAGAGGGAATTTCTTTTTTAATGAAGATTTCTATTTCTTACCTCATTCCCTATCTTTGTAGAGTCTGAGGTCAGATATTTGTTGTTGTTTAGCTGCTCAATCATGTCCAACCTTAACGATACAATGGACTCCAGCACACCAGGATTCCCTGTCCTTCACCAGCTACCAGAGTTTGCTCAAACTCATGTCCATTGACTTGGTGATGCCATCCAACCATCTCATTCTCTGTTTTCCCCTTCTCCTCCTGCCTTCAGTCTTTTCCAGCATCAGGGTTTTTCTCCAGTCAGTCAGTTCTTCACATGAGGTGGCCAAAGGATTGGAGTTTGAGCTTCAGCATCAGTCCTTGCAATGAATATTCAGGACTGATCTCCTTTGGGATGGACTGGTTTGATCTTCTTGAAGTCCAAGGGACTCTCAAGAGTCTTCTCCAACACCACAGCTCAAGAGCTTCCATTTTTCAGTGTTCAGCCTTCTTTATGGTCCAGTTCTCACAGGAGTACGGGAAAAACTGTAGCTTTGACTAGACAGACCTTTGTCAGCAAAGTAATGTCCCTACTTTTTAATATGCTAGGTTGGTCATAGCTTTTCTTTCAAGGAGCAAGCTTCTTTTAATTTCATGGCTGCAATCACCATCTGCAGTGATTTTGGAGCCCAAGAAAATAGTCTCTCACTGTTTCCATTGTTTCCCCATCTATTTGCCATGAAGTGATGTGACCACATGCCATGATCTTCATTTTTTTAATGTTAAGTTTTAAGTCAACTTTTCACACTCCTCTTTGAATTTTATCGAGAGGCTCTTTAGTTCCTCTTTGCTTTCTGCCATAAGGATGCTGTCATCTGCATATCTGAGGTTATTGATATTTCTTTTGGCAATCTTGATTCCAGCTTATGTTTTATCCAGCCCAGCATTTCACATGATGTACTCTGCATATAAGTTAAATAAGCATGGTGACAATATACAGCTTTGACGAACTCCATTCCCAATTTGGACCCAGTCCATTGTTCCATGTCTGGTTCTAACTGTTGCTTCTTGACCTGCAAACAGATTTCTCAGGAGGCAGGTGAGGTGGTCTGTTACTCCTATCTCTTTAAGAATTTTGCAGTTTGTTGAGATGCACACAGTCAAAGGCTTTAGCGTAGTCAATAAAGCAGAAGGATATATTTTTCTGTAATTTTCTTCCTTTTTCTATGATCCAATGGATGTTGGCAATTTGATCTCTGGTTCCTCTACCTTTTCTAAATCCAGCTTGAACATCTGGAAGTTCTTGGTTCATGTACTGTTGAAGCGTCACTTGGAGAATTTTGAGCATTACTTTGCTATCGGGGAGATGAGTACAGTTGTGCAGTATTTTCAACATTCTTTGGCATTGCCTTTCTTTGGGATTGGAATGAAAACTGCCCTTTTCAGTCCTGTGGCCACTGCTGAGTTTTCAAATTTGCTGGCATATTGAGTGCAGCACTTTAACAACATCGTCTTTTAGGATTCAGAATAGCTCAGCTGGAATTCTGTCACCTCCACTAGCTTTGTTCATAGTAATGTTTCCTAAGGCCCACTTGACTTTGCATTTCAGGATGTCTGGTTCTAGGTTTTCTGGGTCATGAAGGTGTCTTTTGTATAGTTCTTCTGTGTATTCTTACCACCTCTTCTTAATATCTTCTGCTTCTGTTAGGTCCATACCATTTCTGTCCTTAATTGTGCCCATCTTTGCATGAAATGTTCCCTTGGTATCTATAATTTTCTTGAAGAGATCTCTTGTCTTTCCCATTCTATTGTATTCTTCGTTCTTTGCGTTAATCACTTAGGAAGGCTTTCTTATCTTTCCTTGCTGTTCTTTGGAACTCTTCATTCACGTGGTTCACATCCTCAGAGCTTTTCTCCTTTGCCTTTCACTTCTGTTCTTTTCTTAGCTATTTGTAAGGCCTCCTCAGACAACCATTTTGCCTTTTTGCATTTGTTTTTCTTGGGGATGATTTTGATCACTGCCTCCTGTGTAATGTTACAAACCTCCATCCAGAGTTCTTCAGACACTCTGTCTACCAGATCTAATCCCTTGAATCTATTTGTCACTTCCACTGCATAATTCTAAGGGATTTGGTTTAGGTCATCAGCTGGTAAAGAATCCTTCTGCAAAGCAGGAGACCCTGGTTTGATTCCTGGGTCAGGAAGATCTGCTAGAGAAGTGGTAGGCTGCCCTCTCCAGTATTCTTGGGTATCCTTAATGGCTCAGCTGGTAAAGAATTTGCCTGCAATGCAGGAGACCTGGGTTTGCTCCCTGGGTTGGGAATATCCCCTGGAGAAAGGAACGACTACCCACTCCAGTATTCTGTTGGAGAATTATGTGTGTGTGTGTGTAATCCACAGAATTGCAAAGAATTGGACACTACTGAGCAACTTTCACTTTGAATGTCCTAGTGGTTTTTCCTACTTTCTTCAATTTAAGTCTGAATTTTGCAATAAAGATTTCATGATCTGAGCCACAGTCAGATATTTGTTGATGACAAAATCATTTAACTTACGCAGGAAGCCCAATTAGTTCTTCGTATCTAATGCCTTCTTGTCTGAGACAGTGAATAATAGTCCATTTTGGCTTGATCGCTTCTTCCCTGACACAATCGTCATTGTCTGTAAAATTTACCTTGAAAATAAATGGGAAATACTATTTGTGCACTATCTTCTGCTGTGTATGCTTTCACAAGCATGAGTCTCTTTTATTTTTGCACAGAGATATGGAGGTTTCTGGGCTGGTATTGATAACACTTAGCATCATTACCAGCACTTGCGCTGTTATCATTGTTTCCATCATCCTCAGAGCTAAGAATGAACATTATGGTATGATTACTTTGTGTCAGCCAGGTAATTCTAAGTGCTGTGTAATAGCTCATTGAATTTATGCACACACACACAGACACACACACACATACTGTGTGAAGTAAATACTCCTATTTTCACAATAGCACGAGGTGGAGAAAATTGAGGTCATATATCAAACAAGTGGAATTGCTAAGTGTTTAGTAGATATAAGTATTTTAAAAATGCTCATCTCCAAACGTCCTAAATGCCTCCTAAATGCTTGATGAATTGATGAGCTCTCCTTTTATGTATGAAAAATGCAGCAATCGGAGAGGTTAAGTGATTTGCTCAAGGAGAAATCACTAGTTGTTTGGTAGAGAGCTTCAAGTTCAACCACAAAGTTCAAATTACAAAATTCTTATCAGCTATGTAAAGGAATGGGCCTAGGAGAGCCCAAGTGTGACAGCTCAGGCTTTGGAACTGTGTTAGAATTCTTCTATTGGGTTGAACAAAAGGTTCATTGAAGTTTTTTCATAAGATGTTACCAGAAAAACCCACATGAACTTTTTGGTCAACCCAATACTAACATGTATTCTTTTTTGATCCTAAAGTCTTTCTAAGCTTGTTACCTCATGTGCAAAATGGAGAAAATACTGATGTCTTTCTGGAGATATTATAAGGCTTAAATGACATTTAAAGTGCTTGCAAATGTATCTTTTGGGCAATAATGCCCAATTAATGGGCAATTGCAATTAAAACAGTAGATTTTTTGGGTGAGCTGAGTTGTGGATACTGACATGGCAGGGAGAGAAAAAATTAGAGGATTAATTAATCACTCCCTCTGCTCCATCTAGATGTGAGATTTTTCAGAAAATCTAGTTCCAAGTCTTTTCTCTGCTTCTATAATTAGTCTTAAACCAGTTATAGGAGGACATCAGAAGATGAAGAAATTCAACAGTATCCTCCCAGGAAATAATACTCCTCTGTCTGTGAGTGTCTGAACTTTTTTTCTGTTTAAAAGTCCTGTCATGTTTAAAGCATTTTTCCAGCATTCTCCAAAATATCCTCCTCCTGCCTCTTCCCCTTTTGCTTGTTTCAGAAATTTTTAGCTGTAACAGCAGCACATTTTGTTATCAGTTTATCAAATTAGTTGAACCCAGGAAGGTCATGGAGAAGGCAATGGCACCCCACTCCAGTACTCTTGCCTGGAAAATCCCATGAATGGAGGAGCCTGGTGGGCTGCAGTCCATGGGGTTGCTAAGAGTCGGACACGACTGAGCAACTTCACTTTCACTTTTCATTTTCATGCATTGGAGAAGGAAATGGCAACCCACTCCTGTGTTCTTGCGTGGAGAATCCCAGGGACGGGGGAGGCTGGTGGGCTGCCGTCTATGGGGTTGCTCAGAGTCGGACACAACTGAAGCGACTTAGCAGCAGCAGGAAGGGCATTGGCGGGAAGCTCTTTAAGAGTTTCATCAGAAGTGCCGGTAACATTGTGTATTTGCAGCTGGCATCTGAAGTGGGAGGCAGCCTCGTGGGACTGAGCCCTGACCTGTTGGACGCAATGCTGTCGCAGGGTATGTAGTTGTCAGATTATAGGACAGCCAGCCGGTGCTGGAGAATTGCTTGGTGGTGTCGGGAGAAATCCACAGGCATCGGGTTGGTCCTGGAATCTTTTCTCTTTTCTTCTCCACAACGCTTTGTTAGACCGTCTTGACTCATGCTGATTTCTTTCTTATGAAATACCCTAGTCTGGCTATTATTCTGTGTTTTTCTGGAACTATTAGTGACACATTTTTGTTGAGTTGTATTACACTAGACATGATACCTCAGTTAAGATTTAAGCTCCTCGAGGGCAGAAAATGCAAATGTAACCTGTATAGCACTTAGCAAGATGTCTTGTAGTAAGTGCTGAATACATCTGGATTGATAAAACACACACACGTGAACTCTGAGGGTGTGCTAAGAATGTCCTCCTTGTCACTTCTTGTTTTTTTTTTTTTTTTTTTTTAAGTCTTTATTGAATTTGGTATATTGCTTCTGTTTTCTGTTTTGGTTTTTTGGCTATAAGGCATGTGGGATCTTATTTCCTTGACCAGAGATTGAGCCCACACCTCTTGCATTGGAAGGCAAAGTCTGGACCACCTGGGAAAACCCCTCCTTGGCACTTCTGATGACCATTTTTTACATGATTTGTGCCTTACCCAAAAAAGACCAGTGCTGTCCTCTACAAAGAAAGAAAACAATCCTCTGTAAGACAGCTGGCCATATACTTAATCTGAGATTTCCTCTTCTGGGCTTACTCTTAGCAATTTATAATATCAATACCTATAACAACACCTCAGGTGGTTCTTTAGCTTAGAAATTAGACAGGCAAAAATGCTTTTGAGTATGTCTAATGATAAAGTAATAATGCTTCTGATGCCTTATGAAACAAGTACTATTATTATCTACATTCTCTAGGGAGAGCTAAATACTGATATCAAATATCCTGACCAGCAAATGAAGATCAACTACTGTCATTTCTGAAAGCAATCTGCCTTTCCTCAATAAGACATTGGTAATAATCTGTATCAACTAGGAGACTAAGTGAATAGTTCATTTATTAGCAGATCCGTCCTAAATAGTTTCTAGGTACTAGGCATAATTTTAAGTTCTTAAATGCATTAAGATATTTTGTCTTGACCATAGTCCAAAGCAGTAGACAGTATTGCTATCTTAATTTTATAAATGAAGAAACAGGCATAGAGAGGCAAAAGGATGTGCCAAGGTCACATGAGAGGTTGAACTAAATTCCAACCCCAAGAGTAACCTTCTGGAATTTTCACCTCTTCATACTCATCTTTTTTGTTTCTTTGGTATAGACTGAATTGTTATTTTTTTAAACTTCATTGAAGTACAGTTGATTCACAGTGCTATTAGTTTCTGCTGTACAGTAAAGTGATGCAGTTATACATACATACTTTTTCATATTCTTTTCCATTACAGTTTATCATAGGATAGTGAATGTATTCAGTTGACCAAAATATTAGTTCACGTTTTCCTGCTTACCGGAAAACCCGAAAGAACTTTTGGCCAAACCAGTAGCTCCCTATGCCATGCCGTAGGCCCTTGTTTATCCATCCTTACGCTCTTAAGCGGTACGCTGCTATGTGACTTGGTCTTTCCATGTTCTTGTCTGGGAGTCCCTGTGGATCTGGGTCCTGCTATGATGCTTCTTTCTCTTCCCTCTTATTACCAAATGTAGGTCACTATAAATCTGCACTTGGTGCTGGAACTCTCTGGATCCGTCCCTGAGAGTCCTGTGCCTTTAGTCTTTCTGATAGCTGAGTTCTCTCTCCCAGTGCCCCTGGCTCTGCACACCATGATATTAGGAGAAGAAATCTGAAGTGTAAGGGAAAGCCACTTCCTGCTTGGCAGCAAACCAAGCTTGGAGCTTTCTTTGTGAAGCCTTTCACACCCCCTGTGATCCCTTCTTCCTTTATCCCCACTCTCAGGCAGTGAGCACTAGTTTAACACATTTGTTTAACTCAAGAGTTATATAAGTTACTTCTCCCTATGTGGTGAGCTGTTAATCAACATGATGGTTACCTACCCAATTCAAAGTGCAATGTTCAGGGACTTTGCTGGTGGTCCGGTGGTTAAGACTCCTTCCAACTGAGGGGGTGTAGATTTGATCCCTGGTTGGGGAGCTGGGATGCTGCATGCTTTGGGGCCAAAAAAACAAAACATGAAACAGAAGCAATCTTGGAACAGATTCAATAAAGACTTTAAAAATGGTCCACGTTGGAAACCCTTTAAAAACAAAAAACCAAAGGAAACAAAGGTCAGTGTTCAGTGCCTGGCACAGGAAGTGAAAAGCGAAAGTGAAAGTCACTCAGTCGGGTCTGACTCTTTGCGACCCCATGGACCATACAGTCCATGGAATTTTCCAGGCCAGAATACTGGAGTGGGTAGCCTTTCCCTTCTCCAGGGGATCTTCCCAATCCAGGATCGAACCCAGGTTTCCTGTATTCCTGGTGGATTCTTTGCCAGCTGAGCCACAAGGGAAGACCAAGAATACTGGTGTGCATAGCCTATCCCTTCTCCAGCAGATCTTTCCGACCCAGGAATCGAACAGGATCTCCTACATTGCAGGTGGATTCTTTACCAACTGAGCACAGAAAGAAAGAAAGTGAAGTCGCTCAGTCGTGTACGACTCTTTGTGACCCCATGGACTGTAGTCTGTCAGGCTCCTCCATCCGTGGGATTTTTCAGGCAAGAATATTTGGAGTGGGTTACCATTTCCTTCTCCAGGAGATCTTCCTGACTTAGGGATTAAACCCGAGTCTCCCGCATTGTAGGCAGATGATTTACCATCTGAGCCACCAGGGAAGTCCTGAGCACAGAGCAATCACTAAATATTTATGTAATTAACATCTGAACTGATGCTCTGAGTTACAATGCCCCGTATGTATTTAATTTAGTTGCTTCCAGTTTCAGTGTGTTTGTGTGTAGAAGAGATTTCTAATTTCCTTTATTAACCACATTTTCAAGCACCTAATCCACATGATGTTATCCTAATTACCAACCAAAGTTAGATAAAAAGAGACATAGTAGTAGCTTTCTTTGACTTCTTTAGAATTTAAGGCTAAAAAAAAAAAAGTGTCACTGATGATTCTGCTTAAGATATGCCGACAAAGAAGGGCATTACATAGAAAAATAAATGGATATTACTGTCCATGAGCTGCAGGTATTTATTGTCCAAATGGACTTGTGTGAAAGGTTTCTAATGGAAAGATAACAGACTTAGGCCTCTTCAGATGGAGGCATTAGTATTCTGATCCAAGAGTTTCAGAGGCATTAGTTTACTTTGAATATTTTCATATCTTTTTACCACTGGGGCCTTTAATATTGGAACAAATTGATGTCTAGAGTCCAAAAAAAGCTGTTGAGTGTGTGATAGTAGAGAATTAAATAATGCATTTGTCCTGCGGGCTTCTGGCTCTTACACAAAATCAGAATACCCACAAGCCCCTTTTGTGAATCTGGATGTCTTCATTGGAAAGTGAGGAAATCTGTTTAATTACTGACCTGAAGTGGATGTCATGAGGATGAAGTTGTATTTCTTTCTATTTGAATTTCTGTTCCTGACTCCAGTAGCATTTGCTGGTACCGAGAGCCGTGAATTATCATCCCAGAATTTCAGAGTTCTTTTTGAATCATTACCAGTGGCATCCATTCTGTTGCATCCTATCTCCATCAAAATGGAGATTTAAGATTTGTAAAGCAAACGGATTGTATCTTGAGGGCCTTGAAAAAGGGGAGCATGACAGAGGCAAAGTTAACTTGAAAGTGCCTGGCATTGCCTGTGAAAGTTCGAATTTCTGGCCACCCCCATTCAGAGCAATCTGCCTTTGTCTGATATAATAATCTGATAATTAGAATTTGCCGGATGTATGGGGACCATCTTGATGAAAGAGTCCAAAGAACAGTTAGGAGAAGAACAAATCAAACAAGAGAATAATTGTGTCTTTAATTGTAAAATTCTGTCAGAGAAACGGAGAAAAGAGAGGATCAAGTCCTCTGGCATTTTCTCAGTTAATTTCGTCTAATTGTGGTTGGCCTAGTTCTTTTTTTGTCTGTGTTCCCTCCTTGCAGGCCTCTTTGCTGCTTCGCATCTCATGGGGGCAGCACGTTCAGGACTCCACTTTCCAACGTATGTTTCTAAAAGGCAGAGTGAGACATCTGGCACCCACCCACTCTCCAGCCTACCAGGACATTCCTCGTCCTTCTTTAGCTGCAGTGTAAAATTAACCTCCTGCCCACACTCCGCGCAAGGGGATGGCTTCGTTTTTTGTGAGCTGTCTTTTCTTTCCTCCCTTCCCCCTGCCGCTTCTTCTAATAGCAGAAAAGTACAGCATCAGAGAAATCGATGAAAGCTTATGAATGCTGAAACAACTTGCTTACAATTCCATAGCACATTTAATTCCACATGATATACTTGGAGTCTTGGGTTTGTAACCTACTCTAGGACCCACCCACTTGACAGACCATCTCTCTTTTGCCCCAGTTTTTCATGTGATGTAGAACAGGGGTGGGAAGGAGAGGCCATAACGTTGCCATAGTTCTTTTTGAGCCATTGTAGCCTGAACAGGCAGGGTTCTAGATCGTGAAGGAGAATGCACTCAGGAACACACAAGAGAATCAGCAAGGAGGAGCATTCTCTTCACCCAGCTCAAAGATTCCGGTAAAGGGGTCAGAATGTTGTTGTCCTTCAGGTGCCCAGTTGTGTCCAACTCTTTGCAACCCCATGGACTGCAGCACACCAGGCCTCCCTGTCCCTCACAACCTCCTGGAGTTTGCCCAAGTTCATGATCATTGCATGGGTAATGCTGTCCAGCCATTTCATTCTCTGATGCCCCTTTCTCTTCTGCCCTCAATCTTTCCCAGCCTCAGGGACTTTTCCAATGAGTCATCTCTTTGCATCAGATAACCAAAATACTGGAGTTTCAGCTTCAACATCAGTCCTTCCAGTGAATATTCAGTGTTGATATCCCTTCAGATTGACTGGTTTGATCTCCTTGCTGCCCAAGGGACTTTCAGGCGTCTTCTCCAGCACCACAGTTCAAAGGCGTCAATTCTTTGGTGTTCTGCCTTCTTTATGGTCCAGCTCTCGCAACTGTACATGACCACTGGGAAGACCATAGCCTTGACTATACAGACCTTTGTCGGCAGAGTAATATCTCTGCTTTTCAACACACTGTCTAGGTTTATCATTGCTTTCCTGCCAAGAAGAAATTGTCTTCTGATTTCATGGCTGCAGTCACAGTCTGCAGTGATTTTGGAGCCCAAGAAGAGGAAATCTGTCACTACTTCCACCTTTTTCCCTTCTGTTTGCCATGAAGTAATGGGGCCAAGATGCCATGATCTTAGTTTTTTACTATTTAGTTTTAAGTTGGCTCTTCCACTTTCCTCCTTCACCATCATCAAGAGACTCTTTAGTTCCTCTTCACCTTCTGCCATTAAAGTGGTATCATCCACATATCTGAGGTTGTTGTTATTTCTCTGCCTATTGTGATTCCAGCTTTTAACTCATCCAGCCTGGCATTTCTCATGATGTGCTCAGCGTGTGGATTAAACAAACAGGGTGACAGCAGACAGCCCTGTCATACTCCTTTCTCCATCTTGAACCAATTAGTGGTTCTGTACAGGGTTCTAACTGGTGCTTTTGACCCACATACAGGTTTCTCAGGAGACAGGTAAGATGGTCTGGTATTCCCATCTATCTAAGAGCTTTCCACAGTTTGTCATGATCCGTACAGTCAAAGGTTTTTGTGTAGTCGATGAAACAAAATTTTTCTGAAATCCCCTTGCTTTTTCTTTAATCCAGCAAATGTTGGCAATTTGATCTCTAGTTCCTCTTCCTTTTCTAAACCCATCTTGGACATCTGGAACTTCTTGATTCACATAATCCTGAAGCCTAGAATACAAGATTTTAAACATAACCTTACGAGCATGGGAGATGAGTGCAATTGTCTGATGATTAGCATATTCTTTGGTGCTGCCCTTCTTGGGAATTGGGATGAGGATTGACCTTTTCCAGTCCTGTGACCCCTGCTGGGTCTTCCAGATCTGCTGCTGACATGACAAATGCAGAACTTTGATGGCATCATCCTTTAGGGATTCCAATTGTCCTTCTGGAATTTAATCATAGAATATGGGGTCAGAATTGCCACCCCCAAATATGCCACTTTGGTGTAAGGATTATTTTGATCTGAAAGCAGTTGAGAAAAAGCAAACCCAGGAAGAGTTCTGCCTTCCCCCTGTCTGCCTAAAGAAACAAAGCATCCTTTTCCCTGTGTGAACACTTCTGGTTCCCCTCTCCCAAACTAGGAGGAGAACCACCACCGTTATTACTAGAGATGGAACCTCAGACCTGAGACAAGTCTGCACAGATTATTTAAATTATCATTCTCTTCCACTAGCTTCCCCGTAACTTACCTTTTCACAGTTTACTGCCTCTAGAAACTCAAACCCCTTTTCCTTCATCTAGTCACTTCAATATAATTTATCACCCTTTCTTTAAATGGTATATAAGCTCTCAAGCCTGACACTTTTTTTCACTTCTTTCCTGTGAAGCCCCCCTGCACATAAAAATTTAAAACATGAATAAGATTTGTTGATCTATTCTCCTGTTAAACTGGCTTTTTGTCAGTTTAATCCACCAATGCCAGTTTAGAATTTAAAAGTGTACAGGAAAAGTTTTACCCTACCCTGGTGAAGAATCGTTTCTCATTTGGCAGCTTCTCTTTTCTGACTCAGGAAACCTTCTCTAGAGCTCATTTGTAAGTCTGAGTCTCAAATGAAAAATATCCCACATCATGGATTTCATTCTTTCATTCCACAAACATTTATTGAGCACATTTATTTACAGCTTACTGCTTACTCTTATGTAGTTGACAAGGTAGCAGAGGCAAAATTTGAGGGTCCATGGAGACTTCAGATTTTCTCTAGTGAAAATTACTATAGAGATAAAGGGTCCCATGCATCAACCTTCTTTCTCTTTCTTTCTTTCCTTTCTATCATCTTAGCTTATCCTGATTTCATATATAATGTATTTTATAAGGTAGTAACAAATGTTTGACCTTCCTAAGCATAATTTTATTCCATAAAATAAAGTTTTTACATTAGAAATGGGTAATCTAACATCATGTAAAAAATAAAAAATGGCTTTTGAGAAACAAAAGCACAGAACAGCCAGGCATTTAGAGACCAAATTTCCTAGCAGTTAAGGTAAATCCCCAATGGCCTGCATAATTCAGAGATATATATTTTTTATTTTAAGAACGAGAATCTATTTGTCAAAATAGGCAGCATATTTCTGATTCCATATTCTGGAATATTTGAATATTTTGAATATTCATTTGACTGTTACCTAGCATTGTAATTCAACGGCTATTCTGTCCCTGCCCCTCCCCTTTTTTAGAAACTGGGTTATTAGACTGTTATTCTCCTTTGGTTGGTGGTTTTCAAACTTGAGTGTGTATCAAATACATGTGGAGGGCTTGTTCAACACAGATTGCTGGGTCCCATCCCAGGATTTTTGATTCTATAGGTCTAGGATGGAGCCAAGTATTAGCATTTCCAGGCGATGCTGAGGCCACTAGTTTAGGAAGCACAGTTGGAGATTTACTACTCGAGGACATAAGAAGTCAGCAATTACACAGGTTTGGGTGAAATTAGTTCCTGTTTGTGGATCCCTGCAGGGTTTAGGATTCAGTTACAGATCTTCACTTTTATCTAACACTTATCATCGTCTTCTTAAAGCACTGTAAGAATGAAGGGGTCATGCTGCTTCAGAAAACTTACAGTCTGACTTGTGACAACATCACTTTGCTTAAAAAGTACGAAAACCAATGAGCTTCCCAGGTGGCTAAGTGCTAAAGAATCCACCTGCCAATGGAGGAGACATGAGTTCCATCCTTGGGTCAGAAAGATCGCCTATCAAAGGGAATGGCAACCCACTCCAGTATTTTTGCCTGGAAAAATGCTATGGATAGAGGATCCTGGTAGGCTGCAGTCCTTGGGGTCACAAAGGGTTGGACACAGCTGAGTGACTGAGCATTCAAGCACCAAAACTACTTTGTGAGGTTTTGGTGAGGTCAGGTGAGGCAGGACCTGACCACAGTGGGCTACTGGAAAAAGAATTACTGTTGTAATTGACAGAGGAACTATAACTGCAATTACAATTACTGCTGTAATTGTAGCTGTCAGAATATTTGCTAAGCATTGTTAAATTCCATAGTGCTTTGCTTCATTCCATAGAAATCTGGACTCTAGGGACTTCCCTGGTGGTCCAGTGGTTAAGAATGAGCCTTGCAATGCAGGGCATGCAAGTTTGATCCCTGGTCAGGTAACTAAGATCCCACATGCCTTAGAGTAACTAAGCCTGTGAACCACAACTCAAACTCCATGCACTGCAATGAAAGACCCCCCATGATGCAACGAATATCCCCATGCTGCAACTAAGGCCCGGTGCACCCAAATAAATAAACAAGAAATCTGGACCTTATTGCTGCAGTCCTAGTACTGTTCTCTGGCTTGTTAGGAAAGGACAGTGGGAGACAGTTATGGGGTGGGCATCAGACGACTCTGTGATTGTTGCACGATCACACCCACTAAACATATCTCACTTTCATTGTCTTCTAGCGCTTATAAACTGTACTGCATAACGTGCTGCTCCCTGTTTTACTTGTAGTGCCTTTAGACAAGGTTTGGGGTTATGGCTCAGAGTTGTTGAACATACTTGTTGAAGTATGTTCTTGAGCAAGTTGTCATACTTTCTCTGACTAGACCTCATTTTCCTCTTTTGTTAAGGGCATAAGAATGCCCACTCCCAATTAGGGTTGCTCAGAAGGCAATGGCACCCCACTCCAGCACTCTTGCCTGGAAAATCCCATGGACGGAGGAGCCTGGTAGGCTGCAGTCCACGGGGTCTCGAAGAGTCGGACACGACTGAGCGACTTCACTTTCACTTTTC
>NW_011494677.1:3349794-3413278 GCF_000754665.1 Bison bison bison | reverse complement strand
GCTAAGTGCTAAGGAATCCACCTGCCAATGCAGGAGACATGAGTTCCATCCTTGGGTCAGGAAGATCGCCTAGAGAAGGGAATGGCAACCCACTCCAGTGTTCTTGCCTGGAGAATCCCAGGGACGGGGGAGCCTGGTGGGCTGCCGTCTGTGGGGTCGCACAGAGTTGGACATGACTGAAGCGACTTAGCAGCAGCAGATTAAATGGTGTAGTTTGTAAAATGATTGGCAGGTAATAAACACTTAATTCTTCCCCTTTCTCTTTTCCTCATTTGCCGAGTACTTTTTTTTTTAATGAATTGACATTTTCTGTTTGTAGTCATAAGGGGAAAGATTCTTGAGTCTTATGGTATTGCTATTTTATTCCAGCCTCAGACTATGGAGGCTTTTCCAGTTTAAGAATTAGTAAACTTCAAATTCTGACTTCTGACCTCTTCCTCCTTTTTTTCCTTTTTTAAGTTTTGTGTGTGTGTGTGTGTGTGTGTGTGTGTACCATTTTTTAAAAGTCTTTATTGGATTTGTTTCAGTATTGCTTCTATTTTGTGCTCTGGTCTTTTGGCTGTGAGGCATGTGGATCTTCGCTCCCAGACTAGGGATCGAACCTGTACCCCCTGCATTGGAAGGTGAAATCTTCCACTGGACTACCTCTTCCTTCTTTAATTGTTTTTACTTTTCTGTCCCAATAGGCTGACAATGGCCAAGGTCTATACTGCTGGTTCTTATCATTTAGCATTCCCACAGTAACAGGTTTGAATATACCTTCACAGTTGTGATAAGTATAGATAGCTAATCAGGTTCTATTGGAGTGGACATAAACATGTCCCCTTTAAATCAGTCTTTTAAGCTGCTTGAAATATATGCATCCCTTTGGTTCAGGTGCTACCCGTAGGCAAGGGTATGGAAGCTGATTCTAAGGTGAAATGGAGAGGAGTTGAAATGATGTCTAGGGCCCAAATCTGTGGGCAAGGGTCATGTCTGAGCGCAGCTCTCTGCTGTTTTAAAAAGTTTCTTGGATACTTACCTTTTGAGTCCCTTAGGAGTCCAATGGAAAAAAAAAATGAATTGACTTCAGAACATTGACTGGGTCTTGTCTGCTCTCTCACTCTCAGTGCTTAACCCAGTGTCTGCACAGTAGGGGCTCGGTCATTACTTTTGAAGAAGAGAGTTTATTAAAATAGCAACATCCTTGGAATTCCTGCACCACCCCGAGTCATCCAAGAATCTCCTGAAAGAAAAATTGGCAAGCAGTTTTTCCAGAGACCTATTCAACTTGTCAGCAAAGCACAGAGCATCCAGTAAAGACCTTGTGAGCCTTTATTATGTGATGAGCTCTGTGGTGGGCTGGGCATTGAGCTTCCTGGGGATTGCTAAAGCACACTGCTGCCTGCTCTTCACAAGGCAGATGCAGGAGAGGGTGCAGCTGGTACAGAACAGGAGGTCAGAGCAGGACCTTGGAGAGTCCCCAGTGCGACCCCTTCTCTGCATAGAAGAGGAAGCTCACTGCCTTCCTGAGGAGACGGTTTCCTGGCACAGAAACGCCCACCAATACCTTTCCCTACCTTGTAATGAACCCAGAAATGAGTTCTGTAATTGAGCACGAGTGATGTCAGGATATGTTCTGCAATGAAGCACCGCTAATGGTGGTTATCGACCTTGTCAGTTGCTCGCTGAGGAGGGCACACCGTGATTGGTAGTGGGGTAGTGTTGCTATTTCCTGAGGCTGCCAGCACTGACCGGTTGGTCCTGGGATTTGGGCCCACTTCAGTCCAACGTGGCATCTTTAATTAATAGTGTTTAGAGGAAAACAAACAAGAGAACAAGGCTGGCATGGAAAGCCCTCACTTTATGCCACTAAGGAAAACGATGATGCCCGTTTTAAATACCAAGACACTTACAGATGGATAAAAACAGGTACAGCAGGAGCAGAGCCCAGGGGTGCTGGGGCTGATTGGTACTCACCCAGGTCAGAGGCATGCTCCAAAAGGAAAGCAGTAGGATGAGACAGAACGAGGAGCCTTTTGAAAATAGAGGCACCTAGTGCAAGAGCTTCCCTGGTGGCTCAGTGGTAAAGCATCCACCTGCCAATGCAGAGAGACGCAGGTTCGATCCCTGGGTTGGGAATATCCCTGGAGAAGGAAATGGCAACCCACTCCAGTATTCTTGCCTGGAGAATCCCACGGACAGAGGAGCCTGGCGGGCTACAGTCCATGGGTTCGGAAAGAGTTGGATGCGACTTAGCAACTGAACAAGAGCAACCGAAGGCAAGGTTCACACTTTATTGGGTTTTCCTGTTATATCTTATCCAAACAAGTAAAAGTTTCATCATCTAAGTATAAAATCTTTTCTCTCTTCAGTTTTCTGTACTTCTTCCCTCCACCCAACCCCTTCTTTTTGGCCTTGTCTTTCATGCGGGGTGGGGCGGGGGGGAAGATTTCAGAAAATCCATAAGCATTGGCAGGCAGATTCTTTAGTGCTGGCCACCTGGGAAGCCCCCCATGAGTTGTAGAGTATCTCAATTGAAGTCATTGATTGATGTATTAATAATTCATTTTCATAGCTCTTTAGCAGAGTGGGACAATGAAATGAGAGATATCATTGGAGAGGTTAACTCATCTGATTTCACTGAGGCTAATTCATCTGGTTCCCTATGGATGACAACCTTTGGTTCCTTGTGTGTACGAGACCCTGTTCCATTCATTCTTTGAGGAGTCTTCGGGGGTCAGGTGAGGCTGGAGGATTTCAAGCAGCAATGCTGAGCCTCGAACCAGAAAGGATAGTGGTGCCAATAACAAGGAGAAGCAGGCTAATGACATTTCAGTTTTTAAATTCTTGGCCACATTTGTCTCTCATTCTGCAATGTTGTTGAAGTATAACTGCTTGTTAAACACACATTAACTCTGGAATCCATGGTGAATCCAATCACACAGAGCTGAGTTTGCCGGGCTTGCTACACAAGCCTTTTGACATTTGAGGGCAAACGTTCAAATCACAGAGCTGAAGGTCATGGCGTGTATTAGACAGGGAGGAATTAAGAAGATGTATGCCCCGACAATCTCTTGCAGAGTCTTTATAAACCTGTCACCATCACCAATGCATTATTTATCAGATTAGGTGAGGAAATGTTATCTTTTTTAAAAACAGGTCTTAGTTATGAGGGTGGTCAGGGTCCACTTGTACTCACTGTCAAGTGGGAAAGCATCTTATTTCCATCCCAGACCCTTCCTGTTGCACTAATGAGCCTTCTTGTTTTATATCCAACACGTTGTTGCAGATATTTTTAGCTCGATTTTATGCCATTGGACAGTCTTTCTGTAACTGACAAACATTTGCATGAATATAGCTCTCATTAGGTATTTTTAGGTCTGCCATGGCCTTTAGACAAGTGTAACTAAATGGGAGGGTTCTATCCTGTAAGGTTCAGCTCAGTAACTCATCGATATTGGCAGTGGTGTTGGCATCCAGTTAAGTATCAGCCAGCTCGTCTGAGCGGGAGAGCTGGTCCCTGAATCGTGTGGAAGTTTGTAGTGAAGGGAGAAGAAGAATAAGCTCTACTTTACATCCACAAACTGTGCATTTACAAAACTTGGACTATCAAATTGTTTTTACTCCCAGAAAAGTTAGGAGATTCTTAATTGGGCAGTAAGATGACAAATGCTGGCTCTGCCACTTTCGGAGCAACAGAGGAGGGAACGTTCCCTATTTCAAAATGTTCCTGAGGCTTACTTTCCCTAAAGGAGGTTATAATCTCCCTGGGGAGACTGACTTGACAGTTTGAGAGACACCAGATTCAAGATTGCTGTGGAAATGTCGGTTAAAACAAACTCCCTATCAGGAAATAGTCCAGATGCTGCTGCATGCAATGCAAAGCCTGGACTTGTTAACTTGAAATCACACCAGGACCACAAAACCTCTGAAATACACATGGCTTCATCAAATTACTCCAAATCCCCTGGGGTAGATAAAGTTTAAACCAAGGAAATGCACTGGCTACAGTGCTACACCACAATGCCAATTAATTTTTATTCATTGATCTTTGAGGGTATGTTTTATTTATCAATCCTGCATTTTTCCTCCTCTTTGGCGTGTAATGCAGAACCCTTTAAAAGGTCTGCAAGCTTCTTGCAACCTTTGCTCCCATATTGGACACAATGTTTTTTTTTTTTTTTTCTTATCAGTCTCTTAACTGGCTGTTTTTCTTTTCTTTCTTGCTCTGCTCTGTGCTTATGCCCTTCAGGCTGGCTTGGATCACCCTTCTCTCTTCTTCACATTTAGAAGGCTCATTTGTCCTCACCCGCCAGCAGCCATGGTGATTTTTCCAGACTTTGACCATCTGGTGCTCTATGTAATTAGAAAGTGAAACAGGGAAGGTGGTCAGGATGAATTTCACTATTGGTTCCTGGGCAGATCTTTGCCTTACTACTATTATTTCACATTTGCACTTAGGTGCCAGTAAAACAAGCAGATTGGATTTCTGTGCATGGCGTTGCTGGATGTGACACTGTGTTTTGAGTGTGAGATGTGGTTCTAAGAACAAGACCACCCAGTAGCAGAGGCTGTTGAAAGGCTGACGTGGTTGATGTGGAGTTCGCTACCTGGGTAGTTAGCACAAAGCCCAAGTGCAGGGAGGCCTGGTGTGCTGCAGTCCATGGGGTCGCAAAGCGTTGGATCCAAGTTGGCTACTGAACAACAACAAAATGCACTATACTCTTTGGCAGGAGCAATGGTGGGCGAGTTGGGTAGAGCATGGACTTTGAATGGAGACTTGTTGGCAAATTCCATAAACCATTGTTTTTGTAAATGAGCTGGAGACTTTGAGTTGCAGAACTCCTGATCTCTGGGTTTATATTTCATGCTTCCACATTGCCTTCCCTTCTGAATCTCCTGCTTCTGTGCTGTGTCCTAATAAAGAGGGATGACTGCTCAGGGTTTCATCTGGAAGGGTTCCATGAGCAGAAGCAAAGCAGAGCTGAGTGAGGTGATTGACAAGCCTGCCCATCCCTTGGAGGAGGTGGCAGAACTCTAATATACAGGACCAGGAATGGATCCTAACACATAGAAACAGAAATTCCATTCCTGCGGGAGAAGATGTGCCCTTTGGACAGTGTTCACACATATCGTTTAGCATTTTAGGAACAAACAAGAGAACAGAAAGTTATGAGCAAACCTTGGAGAGATACAGTCCAGTCACTACAATGAATGAACAAATCCAGTTTCATTGATCCTCAAGGCAGTCCCAGGGAGCAGGTGCTGGCAAGTGTGCAACAGCTTCCTTAGTCATGGTTCTGTGATAAGAATTGAAATGAGTCCTTGTTGCCGTTTGTAGAAGCCATGACCAACTCTGAACCAATATGACCAACTGAACAAACTAACAAACTTTCCAGCAAGCTAGACACAAACCTTCAGATGCTTGGAAGGGATTTTAGAGGTGCTTTAATCCAGACCTTTCATAGTGGATGAGGAAACAGACTTCCTGGTAGTTCATGATGTCTGAGTGAACGTTTTGGTGTTCTTAAACATGGCTTTAATGCTTAGAAAGATTACTTAAGGGCTATTTTCATTTTGAATAGTAATATTCAATTTATTAAAATTACCAATTCAAAAACAGAGTTCTTTCTTAAGCCTTTAAATTCAATTTACAAATCTCATTATTCTTTTACTAAATTCAGCAACTTTAGTAATTGCTTTGAAAGGGTTTCTTTTTTTTTACAGCCTAGTTAATGAAATCACTTAAATATTTTAAACTGCACTTATAAATTTAATATATTTGATTTTCTTTTTAAGTACTTAAATTGTCTAACAAACTTTCCCACATGCTTAAATAACACTTGGCAATCTCATAAAGCTTTAAATATGGTAGATCTTAATTCTTTTGTGTGTTAAAATATTACTTGTAACTTTAGAAAAATTTTCTTAAGAGTTACCAACTTAAATTTACAATTTTAAAAGTGATTCAGTTAGGTACTTAAAGCTTAAAGATCATAAAGATGATCTCTCGTATATTCTACAATGTTGAATTCTCGAGCAATACAAGTGGTGTATTTAAAATACAAATATGCCCATAATAATCTTAAATTTAACAAAAAAATAATGGGCTGAAAATTATATACTTTGTTATTTTTGTACGTTATTCTATATTTCCCTAGGAGTAAATGATTCTTTCAATTAATAAGAGAAAGAACGTATCATACCAAGGTCAGCTAGGTCCCTATCTTAGCATAGGTGATGTATGGACTGAAAAGAATAAGATGGGAGAAGCAACTTGATTCTTGCCAGAGACATTGCTCTAATGATGGGTGCAATAAAGTAGTGATTCCAGAAAATGAAAGAGATTCGATCTCACAGCTCAAATCTCAGGTAATTTTTAAAAAATTTGATCTCAGATAATTTTATGGTCTCTTTTCTCAACCTGTTTAGCTAACACTGGTGGCTTTTTCATTATTGGTACTTAAGACATGGAATGTCTTTCCCCTCTGAAGTACCACACCCTTATGTAATACTTTGGACTAAATAGATGCTGGATCTGGATTCTTGACAAATGTTTCCTTCTTGGCAGAACTACAGCTTATATAGGTAGAGAGTAAAAGTATTTCCAGCTAGATTTACATCTGTTGTGGCATTGCCTGAATGTGTTTCCACAAACTGAAATGAAGTCCCATTTCTACCACAAAGCCTACTGGGTCCTCTGTGCTTTTGATTGAGGAGTCCTGGAAATTTTTCTTCATTTGTGTGTCTATCAGCCTTGAAAAGAAAAATTAGTTACAAGGAAGTACAAAGGCAGATCCTTGGAGGAGAAAATGGCAACCCACTCCAGTAATCTTGCTAGGAGAATCCTATGGAAAGAGGATCCAGGCAGGCTACAGTCAATGGGGTTGCAAAGAGTCAGACTTGGCTGAGCATCTGAGCACACAGCACAAAGGGAAATACGATATGCAAATCTGGAAGGTGCCAAGGCCATTATGGAAATACAACTACTGCAAAAAATTTGTTAGGTGCCAGTCTTTTTCATGCTGGATACTGATTATATGGTGCTTCCCTGGTGGTTCAGTGGTAAAGAATCTGCCCGATCAGTGTAGGAGACACGAAATCAGTCTCTGACTCGGGAAGATCCTCTGAAGAAGGAAATGGCTTTCTATTCCAGTATTCTTGTTTGGAGAATCCCATGCATGGAGGAGCCTGGCGGGCTCCAGTCCATGCAGTCACAAAGAGTTGGACAAGACTTAGGAACTTAACAACAGCAACTGATTATATAACAAGGCAATACCTGCCGTGTTTACCCTGAAGCCAGACCACCTGGCTTTGCCTCCCTCTCTGCCTCTCATGACTGCATCAGTGATACCTGCTTCCAGTAACTCATCCAGAAAACAGTAACAAGACCGACCTTAGAGGACTGCTGGGTGGGTTAAATGCGCTAGAATGGAGGCATTACAAAGTCAGCCATTTTGTCTGGTTATTGATTTATTCTCAGCACCTGGAAATTACATATGCTTAAAAAATTGTTTCACTAAACATAAAGTGCTTCAGACAGAGACTCGAATGTAGCAAATGTTCAATACATGTTGACTCTTGCCTTTGATGACAACTTGCTCACAGTCACTTGCAGAATTTTAATTTTGTACTGATTTATTCAGAAATTGTTGATTAATGTTTCCCATGATGGTAGTTTTGTACTGGTATTTACTTCTGATATTACTCTAACCAAGAGAAAAGCGTTGGGAAAGCTGAATGACTCCAGCATTTGGGTGCCCAGCTTATTTGTAATTTTCTGGGTTTGAAGGTCTTCTTTCTTATCTTCCTTAGCAGATGTGCACCTTTTATTTTGCCCAATTTTTTTTCCTTAAGTGAGCTTGTCTTTACGTCCTCCTTGACTCTCAGCCTCTTCCCTGTGGGTTTTTTGTGTGTTTGTTCTGTTTTTATTGTTGCTGTTGTTGTTTCCTGAGTGTACACCCTTTAAGTGGAGGCAGTCTTTGAAGGTCCGTTTTTGACTGTTTATGTCCGTAATTCATCTACATTACTAGCTGATCTCCTCGATGTCTGTAGCTTTAAGTAAACCTCCCTTTATTTCTATCTCTGACCATCTCCTAAGTCAGAGATGCTCCACCTAAGAAACATCTACTATATTCTCCAACTCTGACAAGAGAATAATATTTTTATTACATTCGAAATTTGAATGATGTGGGACTCTTTCATTCTCCCCTCCAGAACTCAGAGTATATTCAAAACCTTGTCTGGTCTTCCTTCACCCCATCAGTGTTGAGACCCATATCAGTAACCATGCAGGCTCTTTGATCCCCATGTTTCTGGCCTCCCCTAGCTGATAGGTACCTCCTTCTTATTATGGTCTTCTCGCACTGTGATTAGGTAGAATATTACTTTTCCTTTCCCCAGTTCCTAACCTCTGGAACCTATGAATCTGTTAGGATATGTGAAAAGGGGGAATTAAGGTTGAGAGTACAATTGAAGATGCTGATCAGCTGACCTTAAATTAGGGTGAGGTTCCGGGCTGGCTCAGGTGTGCCCAATCACAAGCGTCTTTACAAGTAGAAGAGGGAGGTGGAAGAGGGAGCTCCGGAGTGTGGCTGTAGGAGGAGATCCAGGCGAATGGATGTGAGATGAGTTCCGACCTGCATTGCTGCTTTTGAAGATAGAGGAAGGGACCCTGAGCCAAGACTTGTGAGTAGCTTTTTAAATCTGGAAATGGCCAAGAAACAGACTCTGTGCTATAGCCACTGGGAAGTCAAGCTGCCTTGCCAGCCCTTTGCTTTCGTCTAGTGAGACCCATATCAGACTTCTTAGCTAGAGACTTGTAAGATAATAAGCGTGAGTTTTAAGCCACTGAGTTTGTAGTAAGTAATTGATTACAGAAACATCAGGAAACTAACACACCCATCTTCATGCTTTAACTCAAGTTGGTCATAATGTTGGGAATAGGCTGCTACTTCACATGGACTTACTGAAGTCTAATAAACACTTCAAGGCCTAGTATAAATCTCTCCTGCTCTAAAACTTTCCAGGTTCCTACAGTCAAAATTCAGCTCTCTAACCCTGCTTATTTAAAACTTTATGTCCTGTATCAGCACTTTCTCTCTTTTATTAGATATGTATGTCTCCCTCATTCAACATGGACTGTAGATATCCAGAAAATAAGACCCATATATTATTTATCTTTGAATCCCTCCCATAAAAGCTGTACATTCAAGCCAGTGGTTTTTGAATCAAATTGTAAAAATGCAACAAATTGGAAATGATGCTAAGTATGAGTCCTAAATGCCCACAAAATAGAGATACTCTTAATAGAAATAATCTTCATTATCCCATGAGATTATTTCTCTTTGACCCCTTTCAAAACCAGAATTTCAATCCTTTTTAGTTGAAAGTGAAAGTCAGAATTTCAGTCCTGTATTGACAGTCGTAATATGGGTTTTTTAAAGAAGTTTATGTAATGAGAATGTCATTGACCATTTAAAAATACAAATATATGCACATATATTAAGAAAAAATCTTTTCCTAACAGAACTTCCGTAAACAGCATAATCACGTTCACAGGTTCTGTGTCCTACTGAGCATAGTTGTATTATGTACTAGTTTTCTATGTTTCCTGTAGTGAGAGGTCATGAGAAATTGTGGAAATTTCTTCCTTGCTGCCATCTAATTTCACTTTTTCAATTGGAATACAAATTACAGTCAAGGATGCTCTCTCCTAGAGACTCTTTGACAAGGAGTGAAATTCCAGGTTGTGTGAACATGTAGGGCTGTAATAAAATTAGCATGTGAAGCCACTGAGGGTGTCTTCCAAAGCTGCTTCTGACAAGCAACTTTTGAATTCATGAGTTCAGAAATTCATATCCTCTCATCAGTTCTTCCTTCAGATGCTTTCCTTAAAAATTGCTCCTAACTCAAGTGCCAGTTGTCTTTCCATTAAGTAATGGATGTCTGGTTTCTAATCCCCGAGAACCCAAGTGAAGCTACCTGTTCTCTTCTTTGCAGTACTCACTTGTTCATGGAACTGTGTTCTGGAAAGAAGAGAAGAACAGGTCAGGGAGGCGGATGGACACATGGAGTTAGTTGTTTTCAAAGAGGGTGGATTGGCCGTTTGAAAGCACAGGTGAAGCTATGAAGGCAAGGTAGACGGTAACTTACATCAGCTGAAACACACGAGCTTGCTGGATTCATCCCCTTAGGTGAGCAGTATTAATGTTCACAGTCATTTAGAGCCATTATCTTATCTGAAAGCATCCCAGCCTTAATGACACTATGACAGCCCTCACACCAGATAAAATATTTGTTACAGTAACCTTTCAGTAACCATCCAGATAGTTAAAGACCTTGAGATAAGGGAGAATATACATGCCCTTGAGTGTGGCATTTTGGGGCAAAGCTAAAACTTATGGGCAGTCGTTGTTAGGAGGTAGAGTTCACTCACTATCACAAAGCATTGTCTTCCAACAAGAGCTGTGTAATCACAGAGTAAGCTGCTGATAACCAAAGTCTTTCCCCTCAAAGTGGAATGATTCATTTTTAGCAAAATGTTGGGTGTCAAGTGGTATTTGGGGACATTTATTTCTCTTTTTTTCCTACCAAATCTGAAATTCTGTGATGTAATCAAAAGGATTCACACACTGGATGAATTTGTATGCTTCTTTACAAGAAATCCAGAAATGTGCCAACTTATTCCTTAAAGATAATAATGCTAAATTGAAGTCGTATTAGAGCAGATCTTACCTGCTGTTGATTTTAATCCTCTGTTGCAAAATCAAGATGGCACCTCCAACTCAACAGATGATGAAACAAAGTTTACCTGGAGGCTCAGGATCTGCCACTCCTAGAGTGATGAATAATCACTGAGAACGTGCGAAAATGAAGCCTCTGGTGAATGGAAATAGGCAGGTACTTCTGACCATCATCACCAGCTCTCGCTACCGGTCAGTTCTTCTCTTTATTTTGCCTGTGCTCTTTGGGAAGCCAAACTCAACCTTCAAAAATGGATAAAATGACCCAGTGTGGTAAATGTTGTGTTTCAGTGCTTTCTTTCTTGAAAAAATGATTTTGGATATAATCCAAATATCCAAATAAAATAATAAATATCCAATATAATAATATCCAAAAACTTGGATATTAAATGCTGAGTTCTCTTGCACAGCTTTGATCCCCATGTTGGAAATTCTGTTACTGTCTTTGGCCTCTGATTCCTAGACAGACTATATTGATGGGGGTGGAGATTCTCCAGGCTTTCAAGTTAACGTCACCATCCAGAACGGTTGCCAGCACTCACTGCCTTCTCACCTGGCCAGTGACAGCCAATCGCTCTGGGCTTTTTAATCTTGCAAAGTGATGAGAGTCCCATTTTGCCATCATTCCCAAAGAGCAATACAGAGCGACTCTGAACACCTCCCGGCGAAGTAGGTATAATTTCCAGGAGACGGTGCTGAAGACTTTTTAATTAGGATTCTTGCCTTCAGCGTGCTGCGTTCACAGGTGGGCTAGAAGAAGAGTGAGGGTGTAGGAGTGCTTGGGAGACAGGAGAGCCCTTGTTAACTGGAGTTAGAAATGGGGAAAAAAGTGGCCAAAGAAGCCTCTGCAGAGAGAGAAAATACGCGTGTCGTGTGCAAGGTGGGAGGTGCAGAGGGTGGTAGCTGATAATATGAAATAATCTATTATTGCACCTTTCTCAGCAAGTTAAAAATGCTCCAGTGATGTGACAGGAGCTATTAGCTTATTATGATCAAAAAGAAAGCAAGTTTTATGAACAACATTCATTTTCAGACTGGTAAAAAAATCTTCTAATTATCAGGATGACATATAGGTTAAAGTTTGGAGCCAACTGGATTTGACTGAAAACAGGAATTCATTTAGGCTCCATGAGGCTCATTTTCTTTACCTTTAAAGAGGGAATAATACTTGCCTAAGTATATTATCTAGCAAGTTAGAATATGTGAAATAATGCATAGAAAACACTTGAGCTAGTATCCCTTTATAGGTCATATTCAATGGATATTATTAAATAGTATTTTCAGGACCCAGGCTGAGGAACCTATAAGTTACCAAAAATACTGTCATCTTTTACTGCAACAGCCAACATTGACTGCATGAGTATTTTTTTGAGTGAGGAGGAGGGAACTATGCAGGCTTGATTTAATAACTCAGAATAACTCAACCTCAGATTACCTACTTGATATTTCTATGCCTTAATTTCCCTACCATTCCAGGATCTTGATAGCATTCACTACTCCCTCATCTGGCAGAGAAGCCAGAAAGGTTAGATGGCATGAATCTGCCTAATATTTCCATTCAACCAAAACAGGGCCTTTGAAGGAAGCTATAATGCATTTTCCCAGGAAGACCTGAATGCTCTGTATCAGGTTCTCAGCTCAAAATTGGATCTCCCAACCCATTATTGCATTTATGCCCTGCATACATCAGTTTTTGCACCTTAAGAAGAAGTCTCAAAATACGATGGGAGAGATTTAGGAATATGGCAGAGGCATTTTCTGGGGGTGTGGAAATGAAGGAAAGAATGCTGAAACTTCTCAAATGCATGATGACTGCCTAACTGCTCACCCATTCCTTCCTTGTCTTCTGGGTACCATTCATGAAGGAGGCTGTTATGAAGATCACTGGTCCTGGTGAATACATTTTAGATTTGATTTTAAACTGACTTCCCAGCAGAATATTAAGTAAAATCATGAACAAATAGTCAGCCAGGAGCTAAGGACAAAAGAGTAAATATATATTACTAGTAATCAAGAAGCAAACATCTATTCTAATAGTTGCAATTAACTGAGACATATATTAATGCAGGCCTGCTTAAAATAATGTGGAAATACCACAGGTGTGCAGGATCCTGGCAAAGACTCCTCCTCTTTAAACATGCCTTTATGCTGACACATAATGTGTCTGTGCAATTCTTTTCATAATACAGCAGGCATTTATTAAGCATCCTTTCTTCTACTTATGGCACTCTGTTGGCCTGAGGAAAATCGATTGTGGATTCTCATTAAGGAGGTAATGGTTTGGCTGGGTAAGGAAGACATATAGTTTGTGTAAAGAATTAGCATGCGGTTGGTAGGGCATTGACTGGTGAAGCAGAACTTGGCAACTTTGAGACCCATTTCTCCACCCCATCCCTCAGGGCCTTTTGTCTTCTGTGTGTCATTAAAACGTGTCTTTATAGAGATGACCACACTTAAGTTTGCAGCCACTGTTTTGAGTTCTCGTTTTAAAACTTTTCTGAGTTAGTTTTTGTAGTTATAAGATGGTTCAGTTCACACTGCAAGCTAACAGAGGTCCCAGCACTTGAACCTGAATTTCCCTCTTCTAGGAGCATGGAGCCCAGCCCTTGATCACAGCTGTCAGCTCAACCCCCACACTTCCTTCAGAGCTCTTGCTTGAAAAGGACTATTTGGTGGTCTTTCTCTGCGTCTAGAACTGATAACGTTTAGCAGCTAATACCCTTATCATCTCGCATTTATTTCAAACCTTCAATATCCCGGGAATGGCCATTCCAAGAGATTCCTTCAGTTAGCAAATCTTTCTTGACTTGTTTTATGCTGTAGATGATTTGATTAACGTGTTTCACCAGAAATAGAGAATTCTGTAATTAGACAAAGCATCTCCCTGCTATCCCCATCCCTGCAAATGGAAAGGGTTGCATAAAATCCATTTTTTTATTTAAGCATTCAAGGAAGACTGTTATAATTAAAATGGATTGTAACCCCTTGCAACCTAGCATGAAAAACATTGGGGAGAACACTAGGTTTTGTTTTTTTTTTAAACTGTATTTAAGTTCTCTCTCTCTCTCTCTAGTCACTAAGTTGTGTCCAACTCTTGCAACCCCATGGACTGTAGCCTGCCAGGCTCCTCTGGCAGTAAAAAGTCCATGGGATTCTTCAGGCAAGAATACTAGAGTGAGTTGCCATTTCCTTTTCCAGGGGATCTTCCTGATCCAGGAATCAAACCCAGGTCTCCTGCATTGCAGGCAGATTCTACACCAACTGAGCTGTGAGGGAAGCCCCTTTTAAATTCCCTAGTGGACCTTAAAGCAAGTCATACCAAAAGAAGCATAGTAAAAACACCCAACTGATGCTTTATCATATGGTGTCATATTACATATTCCTGGTATATATCCTGGTTTCCTCCACTGTAATTAAGAATTAATATTTTGGGATCTAGGGATGTTATCTGAGATGCAGTAGACAACCACTTTTTAATGTTTTACTTAATAAATTAAATGTATAATGGTGGACACATTTTTGCCTGTTGGCTTTGTTACAGTGTGGTTTGGTGATTATTTAAAGATCCATGGAGTTATTAAAAGAAGAAGCTGCCATTCCAGTAAGATATATTTATGCTTTATTGTAGATCACTGCCAACAATTTAATGGCTATATAAATTAAAACAAAACAGGCAAACACTCAAGTGTTTGCTTTGTGATTCAGTGCAGGATGGACCAGGAAAGCTGTTATTTTCATAGTCTCTGTCTTTAGGGAGTTAAGACAACAAGAGCAAAGTGTAAAGAGACCGTTAGACAGACCTCAAGTATGTAGTGTTTAATGAAGTTTTCCACTTAAGCAGAAACTAGGGATGAGTCTACTATAAAGAAGCCAAAGGGTCTTGAGATTTACGTAGTTGGACAAAAAGATCACCTCAAGGAATGCTTCACCATTCCCACAGGTCGGGAGAAACTTTATGGGGAAGCAGAGTGGGTGAGAAGGGCTTGGGGACGTAGTCAGAGAGAGGATGCCAGTGCAAGAATGAGCAGTAGTAGCTTATTTCTTAAATTTTATTTTATTGGAGTATGCTGCTGCTGCTAAGTCACTTCAGTCGTGTCTGACTCTGTGTGACCCTATAGATGGCAGCCCACCAGGCTCCCCCGTCCCTGGGATTCTTCAGGCAAGAACACTGGAGTGGGTTGCCATTTCCTTCTCCAATGCAGGAAAGTAAAAAGTAAAAGTGAAGTCGCTCAGTCGTGTCCGACTCTTAGCAACCCCATGGACTTGCAGCCTACCAGACTCCTCCATCCATGGGATTTTCCAGGCAAGAGTACTGGAGTGGGGTGCCATTGCCTTCTCCTTATTGGAGTATAGTTGATTTATAATGTTGTATTATTTTCTGGTGTTTAGCAATGTGATTCATTTATACACACACACACACACACACACACACACTCTTTTTTGTTTTCTTACCCATTATGGTTTCTCACAGGATATTGAATACAATTTGTTGTGCTATACAACAAGACCTTGTTGTTTATTCATTCTATATACAATGGTTGTACAACAGTAGTTTATTGCTTAATTTATTGAAGTATAGTTGACCTATAGTGTTGTATTAATTTTTCATATACAGCAAAGTGATTCAATTATAACGTCAATATATTTTTCATATTCTTCCCATTACGGTTTATCACAGGATATTGAACATAGTTCCCTGCTCTATATGGTAGGATCTTGTTGTTTATCCATTCTATATGCGACAGTCGAGCAGCAGTAGTTCAGAACCTGCACTAACAAGAGAGGGAGGGGTTTGGTGAGCATTAGACCAGGGAATGGAGAAGGCAATGGCACCCCACTCCAGTACTCTTGGCTGGAGAATCCCATGGATGGAGGAGCCTGGTAGGCTGCAGTCCATGGGGTCGCTAAGAGTCGGGCACGACTGAGCAACTTCACTTTCACTTTCACTTTCATGCATCGGAGAAGGAAATGGCAACCTGCTCCAGTGTTCTTGCCTGGAGAATCCCAGAGACAGAGGAGCCTGGTGGGCTGCCTTCTATGGGGTCGCACAGAGTCGGACACGACTGAATCGACTTAGCAGCAGCAGCAGACCAGGAAAACAGTCCACAAGTGAGGGAATCAATGTCATTCCTGGAGATGAGTAGAATGGTGGGATTGGCAGTAAATTGATATGTGGTCTTAAGCTGAGATGGAGTGGGAGGAAGCTAAAAAAATAACTATTAAAAAGAAAAAAAAAAACTTTGAGAAAAGTGTGAAGCTTTTGATCTGAATACAGAACGCCCTGGTAAGCACCTTATGAACTATAACTTGCGTTTTTAATGGGAACAAAGACACAGACAAGAGTGATAGGATACTTATGGAAAGGGATGTAGGAAAGAGATCCTTCTGGGAAAATAAAAATAGAGCGTGTGGTCTCCATCACCATAAAGCCCCTTGGTAAATAGTTGAGGGAGAAAATGTTCTTGGCTCAGAAACTGAGCCTCATGAAGCAAAAAATAGAAAAAGTGCCTTGCTTAAAGTAACAGAGGTATTTAGTTGCCAAGATGAATATAAACCAAGTTTCCTCTCCCCCTGGATCCTTCCATGACAGCAGCATGGAAGGTATTGCGTGAAGGTAACGTGTTGGAGGCTGACTTGTCCACGTGGGTTCAGTGGCATGGGTGTGTGAGTAGCAAGCAGAAATCAGAGGTAAACCCGAGTTCTCATCCTGTCAGGCTGGCAGAGCGATGAACCAACACAGCCGGATGTGAAAATAATATTCAAGTTGTCCATGTAGAATGTGGTGTTTTGTTCAGTGTGATCATCCTGACAGTTGGTGACAGGGCCCCCAAGAAACAAGTGCACTGATGACCCAAGTGACAGGGAAAGTATCACCCTCAACTGACAACCTGGGAGGAATAAGAGGGTGAAGAACCTGGAAATGGACCTATGGGGTTCATTAAGAAAAGGGAGATGAAAGGAAATGCCCAACCAGTGGCATTTCCTTATAAACAGTGGAATCCAGATTGATTTTAAAAGGTACATCCCATGAAGACAGGGACTTTTGTAAGCTTTAGGCATTGCTGTATCTGCAAACTTTACAACAGTACCTTGGTATATGGCAAGCATTCAATATTTGTTGAATAATTAGATGGATGGATGGATGATTAGAAGATGGATGGGAGCATATTCAGATTCTTTTTTTCCCCAAGCATTGACAGTAACAGGCACTCATCCAGAAGTTGAACGAGTTCCGTTCACAAGCTCAGGAGCCCCATGCAGCTCTAAGAATGGCATGAAGGACATCTAAGCTTTTAAAGTCAGCATTTTCCACTAAAGACCCTGAATGGTGGAGAGTAGAAACCACCAAGATAATGATTAGATTCCATTTGCTTTAGAGTATTAAGAACCTCGGAGAAGGCAATGGCAACCCACTCCAGTACTCTTGCCTGGAAAATCCCATGGATGGAGGAGCCTGGTAGGCTGCTGGAAATTACTGACAGTATAAAAGTGGTGTCTTGGCTACTGAGGGTGTGTGTGTGTGCCTACACATATTTAAACCTGAGGAGATATACATTCAGATACAGATTTGTGTCATCTGTTCATCAGAGACTTCCACCTGGACGTTTCCCCTTTATGTTCTTCTCATCCGTTTTCGGATTTACCACCGTTCACTTTACTTTTTTTCAATTTTTTAACTCTCTATTTTATATGGGACTATAGTTATTTAACAATGTTGTGATAGTTTCAGGTGGACAGTGAAGGGAGTCATCCATACGCATACACATATCCGTTCTCCCCCAAACTCCCCTCCCATCCAGGCTGCCGCGTAACATTGAGCAGAGTTTCCTGTGCTCTACAGTAGGTCCTTGCTGGTTGTCTGTCTTAAATACAGCAGTGTGTACATAACTGACCCCAACTATCCCTTCCCCCTCTGCTTGCCCCCGGCAACCTTAAGTTCATTCTCTGAGTTTATACTACCACAGTTCATTTTAAACTTGCCTGCATTCTTATCCTCAGTTAGATGCATAAACAAGAATTTTTGATTTGACATTAGTTTGATTTAAATTTTTTTTAATGATATTCAACGTACCCACCCATCATCAGAACGCCAGAGGAGAGTGTTGTCTAGCTCCCAAAACAGATGACAACTTTTGAGATGTGGGTTATGGGAATATGAGGAAAAGACCTTCTCAGATGTGATGTGTATGCTACCTTTACATACAGATAATTTCTGCTGTCTTATAGAGTCTGTACACATTGACTGTTCCACATGCTTCCTTGCTTTCACTGCTGTCTCTTACAGTTAGGGCAAAGCCATAGGAATAGTTCTGGTCCCTAACAGGAATGTGATGGCTTACTTCCACGTGAAGGTAGTTAAAAGCCAGCGCAGTGCCTGCTCCCTCTCTCTGCCTCAGCAGCCTTGAAGGCCACATGTTGAGATGGTGGCCTCACAAGATGGCAGTTTCTTGGGTCCCTGAGTCCTGGATGGAGCATCACCCCCATTGACCTGCTTTGGATCTTATGGAAGCAAGGAAAAGCCCTTCATTGTAGGAGGCCTCTGAGATTTCATGGCTCGTTGCAATGGCTAAGACATACTATCCTGACTCATAAAGTTTTGTATAAGGCTTCAGTGAACTAAACTGCTTTATGGTGCTGGAGAGGCGGCCCACTAGAGGAGTGAATCATAAAAATCCCCATAGGTGGGTGGAGTTGATAATCTGAGCCTCAGTAGGTGAGGTCATTCATTCTGTAAATTACTTAACACATGCTTGACCTGAGAGGTATCAACACATTTTTAGAGACTGATAGAATTAACATCACCGCGTGAAGTTGTAAGAGCTTAAAATTCATCAAGGGGGTCATTATAAGACTTATGAGTGTCGTTATCATTCACTTTCGCTCCAGTAGGGTTTTTGTTTCAACCTTGTGCATATTATAAACACAAGTTTATTACCGTAAAATTTTCCAAAATGATGCATTGCAAAATTTTGGGGCGAAGAATTTTTCAGTGAATTTAATGCAGGTGCTTTCTGTAGTCCAAGCAGCGTATTTACTGGGGTCTCAGAAAATGATTGTTCTTCAGAATATAGTTCTGATTTAGATGATGTGAATACTAGACCAACAAAAAGGCAAAAAAGCCTTAGTGATTGATTCTGATACAGAAAGTGGAAATGAATTGGTGCTGGAGAAGACCGTATGGGTGTGCCAGGTATAGCTATTGAATGTAATAACCCGCCACGTGTTCGTGAAATAACAATTTTTGGTTGGCCAAAATAAAAATGGCTCCTGTAGTCGTTAGTTTCTGCAAAAATCCCACAGTCAGTAATGAGTTAAATCCTGGGGGATTAAATTGTAGAGAAGAAAGAGACTGAGGTCTGTCCTCCGCTGTCACCACCTCCCACTGGAGTTTAGGAGGCTGAATCTGGACTTTGAACATTTGAAGGGATAAAAGAATATCCAGGGGAAAGGAGTAGAGTGTGTGTGGCTTTGTTTGTTTTTGTTTCATTTATCCCGAGCATTGACAAAAATGTTTCACATAGGAGTTTAACTCCGTCTGACTTTGACGTGGACAGTGACCAGCAAATAAAGCACCCCAATGAGACACTGGGCTTCCCTGCTGGCTCAGGGGGTAAAGAATCTGCCCACAGTGTGGGAGACTCAAGCTCAGTCTCTAGGTTGGGAAGATCCCCTGGAGAAGGGAAAGGCTACCCACTCCAGTATTCTTGCCCGGAGAGTCCCGTGGACAGAGGAGTCTGGTGGGCTACAGTCCATGGGGTCGGACAGAGTCAGACACGACTGAGTGACTTAACATTTTCACTTTCACATTGAAACACAAGAGCGTGATTCTGGGATGGCTGGGTTGCAAGTGTAATTTTTCTCCAAGGCCTGTCCCTTTTTGCTAGGTAGGTGCACACAGCAGTCACACGCAGGCCCAAAAGGTGACAGAAAAGCAGTTACTACAGTCACCGAGCCTGGCCGCCTCCTTCCCTGTGCTGACTCTGTACCAGGAATTGAACTCCCTGCTTGCCTGTGCATCTGTACTGTGAGTGTAGGACTTTCAGCCTTCTAGAGAGCTGCAGGCTTATCTTGAGACTCCTAGCTTTGAACAGTGACTCCCAAAGGACCCAACCATAGCCTGGTCCTGGCCCATCTGAACAGGTGGGTGGAAGATGTGGGGGAGGGGCCCATTTGTCACCTTGTTCTGGGATTTTGTTTATTATCTAGTCACTAAGTCATGCCAGACTCTTTGCAGCTCCATGGACTGTAGCCTGCCAGGCTCCTGTCCGTGGAACTTTCCATGCAAGAATACTGGAGTGGGTTGCCATTTCCTCCTTGAGGGGATCTTCCCTGACTCTGGGATTGAACCCACATCTCCTGCATTGGCAGGTGGATTCCTTACCACTGAGCTACCTGGGAAGCCCTCTTCCAGAATTGCTTAAGAACCTTCTGACTGTTCTGCATTTTGTTTTGACAAGGAGGTTGGGACAAATTGATCTTGGTCCTGATTTCTTGTTCAAGTTTTTACAAATTGTGACATAGATACATGCTGTTGACACTCTGCTTATGAGCAGACCCGTCCTCACTTCTATTCTGAGTATAGGTAGGGGGTTTGCACCCATGTTATGCTTGGAGAGGGATCCTGTCTTTCAACTGTGGAGCATGTGTTGAGCCCCAGTTGGCAGGGTCTAGCACCATCTTTTTCGACCTCTGTTTGTAGAGTACTCATTGAATGCTTGGTCTGAAATAAATGTGGTTGCTGGAGTGAAAAGTGTTAGAGTGAAGTGCTTTTTCATCAGTGACTCTGTCATTGGGCAATATCTTATACACAGAAACCTCAACTGTCTCTTGTATTTGCTGTAAGGTGGTAATGCTGTGAGACCTGCAGTCATCAGACCTTCAGGCTGATCCTTGCTGTTAAATTAGGACTGGTGCTAGTGGGATCACCTTTTAACTAGCCTCTGAATATAGCTGTTCAGTAGCTAAGTCGTGTCTGACTCCGTGCAACCCCATGGACTACAGCACCCAGGCTTCCCTGTCCTTCATTGTCTCCTAGAGTTTGCTCAAACTCAGGTCCAATGAGTCGGTGATGCCATCCAAACATCTCATCTTCTGTTGCCCCCTTCTCCTCCTGCCCTCAATCTTTCTCAGCATCAGGATCTTTTCCAGGGAGTCAGCTCTTCCCCTCAGTTGGCCACAGTATTGACACTTCAGCTTCAGTCCTTCCAATGAATATTCAGGGTTGATTTCCTTTAGGATTGACTGGTTTGATCTCCTTTCTGTCCAAGGGCCTCTCAAGAGTCTTCTCCAGCACTGCAATTCGAAAGCCTCTGAATGACTCTGCTGCAGATGCAAGTTTTGAAAACCAGTGAGTTGGGCCATGGCCTTTGGCAGATATACTAGAGTCACAGAATCCCCACCTCCAGGAAGCAATTCCTGATCTGTAGTCCTGGGTCCACTGTGACATCATCTAGACACCTTACCTCTCTTGGTATTAATTTATTCATCTATGGACGAAGGAGCCTGGTAGGCTACAGTCCATGGGGTTGCTGAGAGTCGGACACGACTGAGCGACTTCACTTTCACTTTTCACTTTCATGCGTTGGAGAAGGAAATGGAAACCCACTCCAGTGTTCTTGCCTGGAGAATCCCAGGGACGGGGGAGCCTGGTGGGCTGCCGTCTATGGGGTCGCAGAGAGTCGGCCATGACTGAAGCACCTTAGCAGCCATAAAGGTGTCCTGCTAAACACTTGCAGAATTTTCTTCCACCCTAAAATTGTATGACTATCTGATCTTTCATTCATATCAGTATTCTCCCAGAACTCTAACTTGAATGTGTGAAGTCAGATGGGAGAAAAGGTATCTCCTGTGACTGAGAACTTGGACACTCTGGCCTTAACTTGGAACCTCGTCACAAGGGCTCAGAGCAGTGTCTGTCCTCAGCATCACCGCTGATAAATGTCTGTCTTCCCTTAGTTTTTTCTCCAGGTTAGATTTCCTTTCTGTTTTCTCCTGACCTGAGTTCTGCAAGACCTCTTGTAGGTGAGCCTCAAGTGAAATTCGCACCTTTTCCTGAAAGTTAAGACAGCTCCCAGCCATAGAAGTTCTTTCTTGTTTATTTTTCTCCACGAAACTCCAGCTGGAAAAATAAATGAAGGATTATACATATGTATCTTTTCATTTCTTTCAGGCTTCATAGCCCAGGGTCTGGATGCTTTGATCAGCTATTCTGGCATTAATATTGATTTCCATTCTGCTCTTTTTTGTTATTATTTTTCATCCCTTACTGCTAGAATTCAGCCTGTCTTTCCACTGTCTGCATTAAATTCTGTCTGTGATCTTTCTAGCAGGGCATTCATTTAAATGTTTATCCACATTTACTGCACTGACCAGACACAGCCCCCTTGTGGGTCCTTCTAGTTTACCTAAAGTGCTGCAAGACACTCCTAATCTTTTATGATAATTTTCTTTGAACTTTAAAAGGTATTTGTCTGCTTTTGATTCATTTCACTTAATTTTGAACTTCTCTGAGGGCCTAATTGTAATGTGTTGAAATCTTAGGATGTAGCTCTTTTCTCTTTCTCTTTGATTAGTTTTGAGTTTCCGTCTCACTTTGCATGGTAATTATTTTTAGTGTATATATTGCTTCTGTAAGCTGACATTCATTGTTATTTTATCTTCTCTTTTGTCCTTTTCCCTCTTTCTCATCCATTACATAGCATTTGGGTATTTACCTGGATAATTTCAAAGTCTGTGTCACATCATTGAAAATCAGCTTCTTTTCTCTTTCTTCACAAGATGATTTTATGATACCCATTGTTTAAAGATGCTACTGCTAATGATAATGCTTTCTACTCAGAAAGAATTATTCTTGAATTTGCGTATTGAGAAAATTTGAATGGAGCATTTCTGACATCCAATCAAAGATAATCATGGGTGGCTATTAAGCAACAGGGGAGGAAAAAATAATAATAAAAATGAAAAACTAGATTTATTCAGAGTCTTATGGACCAGAAACTTAACATCATGTTATTCTTCAATACTTTTTACCAAGAATCCATTAATGAACACTCAGTGGTAACATCTGGATACACAGTGCAACTGATAAAAATCATATTACTATGTCTTGACTGATCACACAGATGGAAGTAGTTAACCATTTTTATTGAGTTTCTGTTTATTTTTGTTCTCAAAACCAGCAGTTTAAGTAGGAAGATAATCTTTGAACATGATCATTGATAAATGAAAGTAAATATTCATACGGAATTTTGAATTTCATGCCAGAGAGCTGACATCACTAATGAAGATGGATAAAAGGCTTTATTAAATCAATGGATAATTTCATTTTAAGAAGGCCCTGGATGCAAATCTCATAATTCATGCACTTACCAATGTTCTTCCTTGCCATGGCCGTTAGATAATGACATATCTTAGGGCAATAGTCAGAATTCTCGAGTTTGGATTTTTGGCCTTATTTTATAATAATCAACACGGATGGGTTCACCACTTCAAAAGTTTTTGAATTTTTATTGAGCTGTTTTTCACAGTGTGACAGAAACAATGCGGGCTGCCATGAGGAAGCCAACACAGGGGCCTTAGTTTAAATGTTGATATACAGACTTGGTTTAGTTGTCAACCTAGAACAATCTGTAACCAGATTAACAGTCCATATGTTAGAGGCACACACAGGAAAGCCCCCTTTCCTTCAACAGCTTCTACAGAAAGTGACTTGTTGGCATAAAATTGTTGCAACCTTGTACTTCAATATTCTGATACAAATATGAAAGCACACTTCGCCTTCAACATCTGTTCTCACTAGATTCTTATTTCAAAGGCCTGTATTTCTTAACCCTCACTACTTGCTGCTGTTATTTGTCCATAAAGGAACCACATTTCAAGCAGACACCCATGCTCGACTTATAGGTATGTGTCTGTGAAAGAAGAAGCCAACATTGAGTTCTCATATTTAGTTAGGGTTTTATTTTCAATGTTTTTGCTGAAGCTGCTGATACGTGATGTGATAACGTTAAACATTCTATGCATTTTGATCAAGTGTGAATGATGTATCCAAGGAAGCAAAAAGTCAAGCACAACAGTTTTGTAACCTGCTTTTAATGAGATCATTAGGGAGTTAAGGCTCTGTTGGTTGAGTTGCACTGCAGTTGTCCCTCTTAGCTACTGAGTTTATTTAAATTACATTTCAAACTAGTCATTGTAGAAGAGCGTTTTGGAAAATGAGTGAAATAAAGGGCAAGTCTTTCAAAAGTATGATATCTGATTAGATTGGGAGGTTTAGAGAAATGGTGTTTGTCTCTGGACCTCAGAAAGAGGAATGTTGTTGATAGAAATATCTTCAGTACTGGACTGCTGCATTTTCCTTCAAATCCAGACTTTGCTCTTAGAGGCTTTGAAAAGCTTTGTACCTTCTGATTTTGAGGATACAAACACACAAACCAGGTAAGCCTGCTTTGCTCAAAACAGGGCAGAAAGTCACCTGGCATTTCTAATAAATGATTTGTTAGTCTTTGAGAGGCTTTGATTTTTGATGAGGGTATTCTCTTTTGTTAGAGAAGGAACACAAAGGCGTTGAAATCAGCTGATGGCTGGAGCCAAAGTGTCAGTGTTTTGACTGTGCAGCTTTCCATTACCCGTGTGTGCGTTAACTTTGTGGGGAATCCATCCCTCTTTCCTCTGGAAGACACTAGCTGTTGACTCGCCTGTTCTATGCTGTTTTCTAAGAGTGATCCCTGACCAACCTGTTACTGTCTTCCGTGCTGCTCACTGACTCAGCTGAGCCTGAGTCTTTTGCAGCCCCACGGACTGTAGCCCGCCAGGCTCCTTTGTCCATGGGATTTCCCAGGCAAGAATACTGGAGTGGGTTGCCATGTCCTTCTCCAGGGGAATCTTCCCGACCCAGGGATCTATCCTGGGTCTCTTGCTTGGCAGGCAATTCTTTACTTGGGAAGCCCCAAGTTATCAATTACATGCTAAGTGTATTAAAGATCATTTCAATTTCCAATACTGTATTTCATTTCTATAATGAATTAGTGATTTAAATGTAGAGTGTTGAACACATGATCTTTATAGACAGAGGATTTCTTTCTTTTTGCTCTTAAAGGTATGTGATTGCACTACCAAAACAATGTTTTTCTGAAAAATAGGGAAACTAACATTACACCAATGCACATTTTGTCACTTAACAAATAAATTCTACTACGTTAAGGAAGAAAATTGAAACTAAACAAAGCAACCCTGTAGCATTTTGGAATACATGGAAGAAGAAAGGATTTTTGTTCAAGTTTTCAATGAGATTAAGAACGGAAACTAGATTTTGAAAATTATTTAGGCATTACAGGGATCTGATCCTTGTTCTTGGGTGTTCCCTAGGAAACGTCAGGAGGTTTCTTGGTAAAGAGAGAGAAAGACAAAGATCTTTTCATCGTTCAGATCTTTCAATTCAGATTGGTGTGGTAAAAGAGATCATCATTAAAAAAAATTTATTGGCAGCCTCTTATGTTCGGGGACCTGTTCTAGAATGCTGGGATACATTGGTGATTAGATAAATACAGATCTCTGATCCTAAAGGGCTTACATTCTAGCAGCGACAAAGCAGAAAATGTATAATAAACCTCATAACTAAGTGAATTACAGAGGACAGAGGTGATAAGTGCTATTTAAAAAAAGTACAGGGGCCAAGATAAAGGAGATGAGAAGAGGCTGCTATTTGCTTTGAGTAGGTAGGGTGGTCCTTATTGAGAAGATAATGTTTGAACCTAAAAGGGAAAGTCAGCAAGGTGGATATTAAATGAGGAGACTTCAGGAAAAAGGAAAAGCCCAAGTAGAACCTCTATAGTGGGAGAAGCAGGTGGGGTTAAAGGAGAGTTCAAGTAGGGGGAATAAATGGGAAAGAGGAGCTTGTTTGAAGGTTTTGAACAAAGTATGAAATAATGCAACTTACCTTTTCAAACCATTGCTCTGGCTTCCATCAAGACTGTTGGTGCCCAAAGGAGAAAGCGGTGGGATTAGTTATGAGGCCATTACAATGATTTGTTCAAGCAAGAAATTATGATTGCTTTGATCAGGGTGGGAACAGTGGATATGCTAAGAAACAGGTCCAATTTGGGTATACCTTGAAGGGAGAGCCCACAGGATTTCCTGATAATTGGATTTGAGATGTGAGAAAGCAGTCTACCAACAGTGACTCAAGGCAGCTTTTTTAAATTTCATTTTTATTTTATATTGGAATATAACTGATTAACAGTCTCGTGTTTCAGGTGCACAGCAAAGTGATTCCGTTTTATACACACACACACACACACACATCCATTCTTTTTCAGATTCTTTTCTCATATTGGTCATTACAAAATGTTGAATAGAGTTTTCTGTGCTATACAGTAGGTCCTTGTTGATTATCTATTTATCTGTGTGTATATTGTTAAAACCGAATTCCTGATTTATATCCCCCCCGCCACCATTTTCCCCTTTGGTAACCATATATTTGATACAAGTTTGATTTTGAAGCTTGTGAGTCTGTTTCTGCTTTGTAGATAAGTTCATTTGCATCAGGTTGGATGGAGAATCGTGTTGCATCATGTTGGCTTCAGCGGGCAGGGGGTTCAGTTGCGGATGTTTATAAGGTGACAGCTAGACTCCCAGATGGAGAAATGCCATGTAGGGAAGCGGAGTTATGTCAAAATGCCTGTAATTTTGGTGAACAGAGAGCACGACAAGTTAATAAGAGCTGCGACAAAGTTTCTTCGCGGATTCTGTGGATGAAATCATCTTTGTTGAAGCCAACTGACTTTATTTGCTTTTTAGCATGTAAAGCTGTGTGCATATTTTATCAGGCAAACATATCGTACCAGAAAAGGGAATTGACCTTTAATGCTGAATAAAGTGCTCACAGCCCATTTGACTGGCAGAGGATTAGGGAGCAGGAGGAAGGAGTAATGTCATTCCTGCTTTCAGAGCTGAGACACTGTGTGCGTGTGTGCGTGCACATCATGCCTTCATGCTGTTAGCACCACAATTTGTGTAATGAAAAACAACCATGAAAACAAATAGTAAAATCCCCATCTTACACAGTAGATTTGTACTAGCCCTTCAACACCCACACTCTTAACACTTTTCTGCATAATATGATATTAGATTCTAGAATAAATACTCTTCCGTGCCTGTGTATTCTTGTCTATCTCTGAATTCAAGTATAAGTACGGAATAGCTTTTTGAAAAGTGTAATATTGAAAAAGAGTTAAAACAATGGATTTTCACCACCTCCTCAAAAACAACAACAATGATTTCATTTAAAAAATGCTGCTTTCTAATTATCCTCCATATATATGTAATAATCGGGCTTTACGCTGATACGGATAGAATTTTGTTTGTGGGTTTTTAAAATTTAGAGTATGCTAGTCTTTTTGTTTGGTTGGGTTTTGGTTTGGTTTTAAATATCCCATTCCAACACCCTCCAGTTTCCAAGATACCAACCAGATTGTTAACACTGGCTGTTTAGCCCATCACACATGTATGTATGGTGTTGGGTATATGTAAGAAAAGTAGGTCAAAAGGATTTCCTGAAAATTTGGATTTGAGGTGCAGGACAAATGTGAAGGTAGGTAGAGTATTTATATAATTTGTGGTCCTTTTAAGATCATGCTATCTAAATTTCTCTAGCTCGACTGAATAGTGAATTTCTCTCTATGCCAGAGATAAAGATTTAATCATTGTTTTTAATACCTAGTGTTCCATATTATTCATTATTTTAATTGTTCCTCTATGGATGGACAGTCAAGATTTTTTTTTTTTTTTCTCTCTTGGTACTGACTGTAGTGTTTATAAAGCACTTTATGCCTTATCTGGCACAAAGTCAGCACACTAAAAATGTTAGCTGTTTTTATTGACCAATTTGCCATAGTAAGTGGTGGAGCTGCTGCAGTTTGAACAGATTACCATTTATGAAGACTGTGTTGTAACACCGTCACTATACCTCCCCTCCTGCTCCTTCTCTTTCCTTCTTTGTAACAGCTGTAACAGCTACTGAGTTCTAAGCTCACCCGTAAGTTGAAGACCAGTGACTCACCCTGAGACAGGGAAGGGTGTAGGGTGAAGTGAAGTGAAGTGAATTTGCTCAGTCGTGTCCTACTCTTTGCGACCCCATAGACTGTAGACTACCAGGCTCCTCTGTCCATGGGGTTTTCCAGGCAATAGTACTGGAGTGGATTGCCTTTTCCTTCTCCAGGGGATCTTGGGCTCGAACCCGGGTCTCCCCCATTGTAGACAGACGCTTTACTGTCTGAGCCACCAGGAAGTCCGGTACAACCTTTAAAATGAAACAGCCTGAGGACCTGCCATAAACTGATTAGAACCAAATAGGTCCAAGATGGCTGCCAAGACAGTTCCGGGGCTGGCCATAAAGGTCAAAAGTGGGTTGTGACCTAATTCCTGGAAATCCCCACCCCTTCCCTAGAATAACTGGAATACTCCTCCCACTCATTACCTGTGAAGTTACCCACCCCTATAGACACTGACAGTCCCAAACCCTGGGGCCCCTCTTGCCTCCCGAGATGGCCCACCCTCTGTCTGTGGCGTGTGTTTCCTCCCTGATAACCCTTCTTTAACTTCACTGTGACTCGCTCTTGAATCCTTTCCTGCGGGAACCCAAGAACCCTCGCTTGGCAGCTATTCCAGGGACTCAGACGTGAGCTGGGACGTGATTGTCCTCTCATGCCCCACTCTCCTTCCCGCAGCAACCGTATGGTGGATATTCCACAGTATTCTCAGTACATCTGTGATTTCAAGACCAGACTTGAGCTTTTCCTCCAAAGCTAGTTCTCCACCACATTTTAAAAGATTCGATTGCTATTTCCAATATACATCTACTCATTTGTGCCTAGAGCTTGCTCATTCTCCTGCACCTTTTGACCTCTTTACCTTCACATCCAGTTTATCACAAGAATAGGTGGATTAGATTCCTTCGCTGTCCCTCAAAACTTTTATTTCCCCCTAGGAGAAGGCAATGGCACCCCACTCCAGTACTCTTGCCTGGAAAATCCCACGGAAGGAGGAGCCTGGAAGGCTGCAGTTCATGGGGTCGCTGAGGGTCGGACACGACTGAGCGACGTCACTTTCACTTTTCACTTTCATGCATTGGAGAAGGAAATGGCAACCCACTCCAGTGTTCTTGCCTGGAGAATCTCAGGGACAGGGGAGCCTGGTGGACTGCCGTCTATGGGGTCACACACAGTCAGACACGACTGAAGTGACTTAGCAATAGCAATTCCTCGCTTTTAGCATCCTAGTTAAAACATGTATGATTTCAAACTTAATTCCATGCTTTTTGTCTTCATCCCGTCAAATATATCCTGTCCATATGCCAAATTAAATGGTTAGAGTATGCTTTATATATGTCACTGTGTCTAAAATAAGCCAAAATGCATCTTTTAACTACAGATTAAAAGATAACTGAGTCCTGGCATTTTAGGAGGAAGCAGCATTAGTTCAAGGCATCTTCTCTCTAGCATCTCAGGTGGCAAGGATCTTTGAGCTACAGTTTGAATAATACACCTCCGAAAGGAATCTGTACTTCTTACCAAGGGAGATGATGACTTTTTAGATAATTCAGATTATGAGCATATTCTTCCTCAACTTGAATTAATAATGCCTTTCATTGCTTTCCGCACTTATTTTCCCTGGAAGTTTGCCTTTTGAAGTTCCAGAATAAATCTAATTTCTCTAAAATGTAACTTTCAACTCCATAAAGAACACTGCCACATTGCCATCTCATTCCTAGATGAAACTGCTGACTTCTATGCTGCTAGTATAACAATCTTTCTAGTTTACGAGATCTGGGCATGCTAAAAATTATCTTAAAGTATGTACCTTAGACTTGAAAATAGTTGTCTAAATGAGGCCTGAGGAAGAATCTATTAATTCACCAGGATTTTTTTTTTTTATCTACTTTGTGCAAATTCAGTGCTATGTGTTGGTTAATGAAAGAGAAATTAACCTTAGGAAAGTTGCCGCTGCTGCTGCTAAGTCACTTCAGTCGTGTCCAATTCTGTGCGACCCCATAGACGGCAGCCCACCAGGCTCTGCCATCCCTGGGATTCTCCAGGCAAGAACACTGGAGTGGGTTGCCATTTCCTCCTCCAATGTGTGAAAGTGAAAAGTGAAGGTGAAGTCTCTCAGTTGTGTCCGACTCATAGCGACCCAATGGACTGCAGCCTACCAGGCTCCTCCACCCATGGGATTTCCCAGGCAAGAGTACTGGAGTGGGTTGCCAATGCCTTAGAGACCACAGATAAATTTTTCATTTAAAAATGAATGATTTAGAAAGTGACCAAGAGATCCAGTTTTTTTAAGGCTGCCACCAATCCTACAAGAATTAAGAAAGAGAGGCTGCTCATCTGGAGTCTTCGATCTTGGTGGACAGGCCTTAAAATCTGATTCGTGATTTGACAGCACAGGACGCTACAGATCTCCTCTTAGCACTGTGAAATAATTAGGTTCCAAAAGACCTCTCCTAAGTTCAGAAAGACATCTCACCTCCAAACCACTAATGCTCTGAAGGTTGCCAAATTAGGAGCATTTCTTTACCTGCTAAGTTTACCTGCCATAAACAGATCAAGATATTCAGTCTTTATACATCCCCAGTCATCAGCAGGAGATGTGTGTGTGTGTCTGTCTGCCTGTCTCAGAGGTCACTAGCAGGCTAGTTTTCCTGAAGCACAGATCGGATTGGGTCACTCCAGAGGGAGGATTTGTTGACAAACTTTGGCTTGAAGGGTGGAAACTGATCCAAGAACTAGAGTGTGTTAATTGGTTTACTTCTGCCTCTTAACAGCAATATGGTTCTTCTTCGGTGTTGAACTCCCTACTAACAGCGTGACCCAAGGATGTTTATCCCTCTGTTAATTGTAATGAGTAAATTGGCACAAAGAAAAATAAAGAGGTTTTTTTTTTTTTTGCTCTATTTTATTTTATTTTTTAGCCTACTTTCAACCTCCATGGATCCTAGGAGATATTGATTCATAAGCACCATTCAGAGGAGTGGTGGTTAAATCAATACATTAGCCTAGGATGAGTCTCAGGAACATATAAAAACATTGTAATTAATTTTGTCTTTAGGCAGTCACTTACTCTGGTTTTCTGACACCAGAGGCTCAGAGTCTGGTTAACACAGGGCAGCTGGAGTTGGATTCTAGGCAGGGAACTTGTGCTGCATCCTAATGCTGGGAGGCAGGGAGGGGCTTGTGAACCAGCCAATCGATCGCTGCCTCCAGAGACCTGGCTTCAATTTACAATATAATCTTATCTAGATAATGACCCTTAAGGGGAAGCTGGGTTCCTTTATCTCTGCCTGTAATGAATTAAGCATATTTATATTCAATCACCAAGACATCAGTGTCAAGCTCCTTGTCAAAAGCCTGTTAAGAGGAAAGGATGGGGAAAAAAAATAAAGGAAAAACCCTGCAACCCCATGGAACTGCTCAGCTCTTGTCAAACCTTCCCATTGAGCTAAAACTTGATGCTGCTACAACTCACTGCCTGGGCTTCCACTGGGGCAGCCTGACCAGCTCTTAAAGCCAGAATCTCCAGTTACCCACATTTTCTCTCTTCTTCACTCTACCCCAGTCTATCAGTAAGCTTTATCACTTATGCACTAAAATATGTTTCTGTTGCCTTTTTCATCCTTGTCACTGATTTCCTAGGCTGGGCGCCATCTATTCCTTCCCGTCATTGAAGCAGCTTCTTGGTTTGCTCTTCTCACCTGCACACCACTGATGGTCATTCGTCACCCAATAGAAAAGTGGTGTGCTTAAAAGACCAGTGGGGTTGGGTCATTCTTCTGTGATGACTTCTCTTGACTTTACAGTGAAAGGAATACCCTGCCTCTCAACTGCCTGCATGATTTAGCTCCTTGTTGTTTTTCAGTTGCTAAGTTGTATCTGAGTCTTTGTGACCCCACAGACTGCAGCATGCCAGGCTTCCATGTCCTTCAGCATCTCCAAGAGTTTGCTCAAACTCATGTCTGTTGAATCAGTGATGCCATCCAATCATCTCATCCTCTGTCATCCCCTTCTCCTGCCCTCAGTCTTTCTCAGCATCAGGGTCTTTTCCAATGAGTCAGCTCTTCACATCAGGTGGCCAAAGTATTGGAGCTTCAGCTTCATCAGTCCTTCCAATGAGTGTTCAGGACTGATTCCCTTTAGGGTGGGCTGGCTGGATGGTGCAGTCCAAGGGGCTTTAGGGTACTAATACGGCCTCTCCTTGGGTCACTCTTCTTCTGTATGTAGCGTTCTAGTTTTTTGTTGCTTTGAAAACGCTTTACCTCTCTCTCTATCCAGTCTTAGGACCAGTGCCATTTCCTCTGCTTCAAATTTTCTTCCCTCCACTGGGTATAACAGTCTCCTTCTCTTTCAGATCTCAGTTGAAAGATCATCTATTCAGAGAGGCAGTCTTGACCATCCTATTCAAAATAGGTCCTCCCAGCAGTCTTTACAGGCTTTGCATCTCTCTGTCTAGTTTTCTTCACACTATTCATCACAAACTAATTATTTGTGCTTTATGCAATTTTGGTCTTAGTCACAAAATACAATGTGTGTGTGTGTGTGTATAATTCATGAAATCCAGGATCAAGTCAGTTTTAATTATTGCTTTCCCAATAAAATAAATGCTTATTAATACTTTTCAGTGCTCTTGTCTGCAAGTGGAGCCAGAGAGAAGAATGAATTTAACAGTACCTCCCATGAGAAGGCAGGGCAGTTCTGTTCTCTGCCAGTGACTCTATAGCAGAATCCTAGTACAGTTTCTTATCTGGATGCATGTGCCCCATTTGGGACCATAGTCTGTTTCATGATGTATGGTGCTGGTAAAGGTATGAATTGGGCAAGTATCATTCTAGAGATCTTAAAGGTTCTCCTTGACTTAACTGACATGGAGTTTAGTATCACAGGTGTCACTCATGGCTCAGATGGTAAAGACTCTGCCTGCAGTGCTAGGAGACCTGGGTTTGATCCCTGGGTCAGGAAGAGCCCCTGGAGAAGGAAATGGCAACCCACTCCCGTATTCTTGGCCTGGAAAATTCCACAGAGGAGCCTGTTGGGCTACAGACCAGGGGGTCACAAAGAGTCAGAAAAGACTGAGCCACTAACACTTTAGCATTACAGGAAGAAGAGCTAAAATGTATCAGGTATATATTATGTGCCTACCAGGATGCTAAGCACTTTGCATCCCTTGCTTAATACTTAAAACAACCTTTTGAGTACTGTTGACAATTCAGTCAATGTTGATATAGCTAGCAAAACTGGGTTATAAACTAGGTAGTCAGACTCTAATTCTCAATATTTTAACAACACTCATAAATGTATTTGCCTTAAAGAGCCTCCTCTCTTAAATTGTTTTGTTTTTACTGAAGCAAAGATGGTATGATCTCAGTACTCTTAAGTCACCACATAATACTTCATATAATTTCATTGGATCATTCTTGATCGCTCTTTGATACAGCAAGAAAAATCCATAGATTCATCAGACAAACCCTGAAAAGCTAAATGCACATAAAACAGTAGGTGGGAGGGCAGTGACATAATAAAGACTGATACTCTGTCTTTTGCCTTAAAGTTCATTCTGATACTAATGATCATAACCAATAATAGTTCCCCTGTATCCCTAGGACTGAGGCAATATCTGTTTCTAGAATACCTTCAGGGTAGCCTTTTGAGAAATGACAGATTGACTAGAATATATTCCTCTTAAATATATTAATATTTTCAAAATTTAGAGAGTTGAGAAACCATCAGGTTTCTCATATTCTTACTGTGGATTACACACTAACTTGATGTGAAAAGTATCTCACTTAATTTCTGTAACGTAAGCCAAGCAATTATTACTCCATTATGTGGTGGTATAACCTGATACATAGAAAGCTTTAAGTAATTTTATATTTTAGATCCTGTATTAATGGCCAGTATGTCGACCCACTCACCCTTCTGGTTTTTGTGGTACCACCCACCCAAATAGCTCTAATCTCCTAAGTAACATGCACAGTACATGCATTGAAAAGAAAGGCTTTGAATTCAAACTATGCTTTTCAATCTTGGGTCCCCCTTTTCCTAGCAAGGAGTACCTGAGTACAGTCTTGATTTTGCTATAGTTTGGTTTTCTCATCTATAAAGTGGCGATAATCAGAATTTAAGAGTTGTTCCAAGAGTCAGATGAAATATTATATGTCAAACCATGGTAGACACAGGGGAGATGCTCAAATGATGGTTGTTCACCATGGTCCCCATTGTTGGCACCGATGTCTTAGGTATAAGCTGCACATGACCGGTCCCCAGCTCTGGCATCACCCTGGTGCTGATTTCATCCAAGACTTCGTGCAGCTTGGAGATGGCTCAGGGGGCTAGCTGACTCTTTCTTAATGCTTTAAATGTCCTGTTGCTTTTTTTTTTTTTCTAGGCAGTAATTTACCTTTGACAGTGATGGATTATTATTCATCTTTGATTCATAGCTGTGTTGCCATATAAGGAGAGAGTAGCATATCAATGAGGAGAGGTGCTGTTTTAAATATGGGAAATATTTTCAGTAATTTCCTAATTAGCATGAACAGAGAGAAAAGGCATTTGCTGAACTCTATGAGGGGGCACGTTCTAATTCCTGTTATGCATATGTAAGACTGAATTCCGTCTCCTGTAGTGATTCATTCAGTGCCTGCTGTCTCATGGGATTCATCCCCCAAACACGCACCCAAGTGTGCCGAGTGGGGACAGGGAGCCAGAAGCAGCTCCATCCTGGTGCTGATGCTGAGTCAGAATGAGACCTGGGGAGACATCAGAAACCTCACTCTGAGCTTCTCCTTTTGGTAAATGTGAGAATGATCTTTGACCTTTGCTACTCCAAGGGAAACTTACAAGGATTAGAATCCAAAAAGAACCCAAAGTTGAGATCCAACAACAGATTATTCACTTGGTTTTGTTCTAATCATCATCATTGACTGGTTTGTTCCATGAAATCAAAACCAGTGGTAAGTCAGAATACCTGTGTTTTGTCACCAAGAGATCAGGAAAAGATATGTAATTGAATAATGTCTGTTTAAAAAAAAAAAAAAAGGTGAAATGAGTACCTACTTCAGTGAATTTAGTATCATTATCATCTGTATGAAAGTACTGTGCCATTCCAATATGTAGCTCAGGAAAGTTCCCAGAGATATTTGAAGAGGCTACCCTGAGTGTTAGGCTTCCCTCGTAGCTCAGTTGGTTAAAAAAAAAAAAAAATTCTGCCTACAATGCAGGAGACCAGGGTTTGATTCCTGAGTTGGTTATACCCTTGGAGAAGGAAATGGTAATCTACTTCACTATTCTTGCCTGCAGAATCCTATGGACAGAGAAACCTGGCAGGCTACAGTCCATGGGGTCCTAAGAGTCGGACACGACTTAGCGACTAAACCACCACCACTCTGAGTGTTAGCATTGTAGTGATAGAAGAAGTCTTACCTTTCCATGCACCGTTTGAACAGTTAAGGAAATGCAGGCTGAACGAAGTGAAGGGAACTTCTCTGAGTCGTATAACTGAATCTTAATGTTAGTCTTTATGAGTCTTAATGCCAGCCAAGATGCTTGCAGAAAATAATGATAGATACCCAGGCCATATTATCTTAACTCTAGGATTCAGTGGGTGGTTTTATTAGGCTCAGTTCCTGAGAAATTTTAGTCCAGTTACTCTTTGAAGGTAGAGGATATCAGTCTTTGGAACCTTTTCGTTACTGCTCATTTCATTATGGATCACAACACTCTACCTGACACATATGCCTTACAAAATTGAAATGATGCTTGGTGTCATGGATGATTTTGTGGTAACATGACTTAGACCATGGTGCCCAGATGTTTAATTGAACGTAATTCCGAGTGTTTCTGTGAAGTTGTTTTTGTTTGTTTAATGAGATTAACATTTAAATTAATAACTTTTAGTAAAGAAGATTATCCTCCATAAAGTAGGTGGACCTCATTCAATAAGCTGAAGGTCTTCATAGAAAAAAAAACCCACTAACCTCCTCTGAGCAAGAATGATTTCTGCCAGCAAACTGCTTTTGAACCCCAATTGCAGTCTATCCCTGGGTTTTCAGTTCGCTATTCATCCTTGCTTGAGTGGTGTCCCAGCATTTTGTGGAAGGTACAATTTGTAAGTGATGTTGGAAATTACTTGAGGACATTTCTAATCACAGCATTGAAGGCATGACTTGGTTTCTCCCCGATTTAGGATAAAATGCCGTAGAGAAAGCAAAGGATTGGTGAGCAAAAAGAAACCAGGACTTGGATACTTGTAAAACTCTCAGTGTATCCATGTTGGAAAAAAAAAAAATGAGAACACATTTTCTGGAGATAACAGCAAGGGGGTGGCTGAGTAGTCATTTGATAAAGAGGTTACAGTGTGACTCATGGATCCTGTTAACATGTTGGCAGAAGACAGAAATAGAAATGGGGTTGCACCAGCAGAAATACACCCAGCTTGGGCAACTGGGGGGACAGATCTGGGATAGAATAAAGGAAGACAGATTTCTGAGCCTTTAGAGAGAGAACAATACAGGTGTCTAGCTGTGGCCATGTCTTGTCCTTCAAGAAATGGGAAAGATAGATGACCCCAAAGGTGATTCAGAGATTGGCAGAGGTGCTTCTGCCACTGTGAGCACAGGCCCAAGGAGTCAGGCTGTTTCCTCCTTGATTTCAGAAGGCAGGGCTACCTCCTATGTTTCCGGAGATCAACACTGCCAACCCAGTGCACCTGGAAGGTGGGACCACCATGCTGGTGGACCTAGGCCTAAAAGCATCAAACCAGAGAGAATTAGTCTCAAGCCTTAAAAATCAAATGGAGTTTTCCCTGGTAGGCTTTCAGACTTGCCGGTGACCCTGGGTTGGTGGGTTGGTTGGTTTTCCCTCTTTTTCTGATTCTCCATTTTGAAAAGGAAATGTCTGTCTTCAGCCATCTCACCATTGTATTCTAAAAATAGATGATGTAGGAAAGTTACCTGGCTCAAAATAGCCTGGAGTTAAAACTCCCCTCCAGGTCCTCCCCACCATTCTATGCAAAACAAAGAACTCTCTTACCGGAAGAAGAAAAAAAAAGGACATTAAGGTTGATTATGCCCAGTTCCCAGCTGGTCCGGCCTCTGGCTCATCTCCAGAATTCCTTATCCCAGCCGTTTAAGAAATCACTACTCTGAACAACCTTGGAGAAGAACAGGCCCCCTTAAGACAGTAGATTTCCACATATATGCCTATATATGCTTACTCTTTCCTTGGGTTAGTGCAGCAACTCACGAATCTGACTGCTGTCCCTCCTGGCCTCATTAAAGGTGATCTGTTCCTGTAAATTGCTGGTCTCCTTTTTCCAAACCTCACCTTCTCTAACTCCCTTACCCTAGAGATAATGTGTCTGGTTTCAAAGGTTCATATCTGTAAGGAATTTTATCTCATGATGAATTATGAGATTGTTGAGTTGTTCCCGCATTTGATTTAGATGAGAAAGTGAAAGTGAAAGTCATTCAGTTGTGTCTGACTCTTTGCATACAGTCCATGGAATTCTATACAGTCCATGGAATTCTCCAGAGCAGAATACTGGAGTGGGTAGCCTTTCCCTTCTCCAGGGGATCTTCCCAACCCAGGTCTCCCGCGTTGCAGGCGGATTCTTTACCAGCTGAGCCACAACGGAAGCCCAAGAATACTGGAGTGGCGTGGGTAGCCTCTCCCTTCTTCAGCAGATCTTCCTGACTCGGGAATTGAACCGGGGTCTCCTGCACTGCTGGTGGATTCTTTACCAACTGAAAAACTATCAGGGAAGCCCTTAGATGAGATTAGACACTTAAACATGATGCTGATATGGTTTAAAACTTGGGGAGCTGTTAGGACGGGCATGAATTTATTTTACACATGAAAACATGAAGTTTGGAGGGCAGAGTGTTCTGTTCTCAGTACCTCAGAATGTAACTATAATTGGAGACAGGACCTTTAGAAAGTATTAGTTGCTCAGTAATGTCCAACTCTTGGCAACCCCATGGAGTGTGGCCACCAGGCTCTTCTGTCCATGGGATTCTCCAGGCAAGAACATTGGAGTGGGTTGCCATTTCCTCCTCCAGGGGATGTGACTGACCCAGGGATCCAACCCAGGTCTCCCACATTGCAGGCAGATTATTTACCTCCTGAGCCAGAAGGTTAAGTTAAAATAAAGCTGTTAGAATAGGCCCGGATCCTATATGAATGATGACCTAATAAGAACAGGAAGTTTGATGGACAACAGACACGAGGGATGAGCAGCACAGAGAAAAGACCATGGAATGAAATAGTGAGAAGGTGGGCATGTAGAAGCCAAGGAGCGAGGTCTCAGGAGAAAGCAAACCTGTTGATACCTTGTTATGAGTCTGGTATTTTGTTATGGCAGCCCTGGGAAACTCATTAGAAACTTTCCAATTCTATTTTTCTGGACTGTTCACTTACTAGACTCAGTTGTATCTGTCATCTGCTTCGACAAACATGATGCTTTGAGTTACTGCAAAAGTTGAACGTTGTGATCCAGGGTATTCCATCTACTCTGGAATCATGAGGTATCATCTGAGGTGTGTGCATGAAAGATTTATGCTCACTTGAAATCACATCCGGGGCTTCCCAGGTGGATCACTGGTAAAGCAATCTGCCTGCAACATGGGAGACCCGGCTTCGATCCCTGAATCGACAAGATCCCCCAGAGAAGGAAATGGCAACCCATTCCCAGTGTTCTTGCCTGGGAAATCCCATGGACAGAGGAGCCTGGCAGGCCACAGTTCATGGGGTCACAGAGTTGTGTAAGACTTACTGACTAAATAACAGCAAACTTATATCCAGCTTTGATTTTATTTGTATGTTTGTCGTTGTTGTTGAAGATCATCTTTGCATTTTTACAATAGTAAATACTGCCCATTTAAAAGAGAGACATCACTATTCACACATACGTTGACTTCACTTAAATATAACCCTAGGGGAAAGGATCCATTATAAGGATATTATAGCATATTATAATATGTTTTCTTAAAATTGTGAGTTGGTTGTTACTATAACCAGAATTTTTTGTTTTATTTAGCAATTTTATTTTCTTTCTTTGGGCGGCCATCAGAAACAGGAGTATATAAATGTGGTTGGTATTTGTTTGCCTTATTAAGGGTTTTAGAGGCTTATGGAAGAGAAATATGTAGATAACCAAAGCTTTCTTTGTACCAAAACTGAAACACGGGGTAATCTTTGATAGAAATATCTTTAAAGCACATTATATGAATCCTTAGCTTGGTGTGTTAGAGAGTCGCCCTGCCTTAGATGTCGTGGGTGATTTGGGGTTTCATTATGAACAATATTCTACTGGTCTCTGAAAGTGAAGCGGATGTTCAGAAGATATTAAAAGGTTTGGCACTGCTTGTCATTTCATTAAATGGCTTCATGTGGCTCTCTATACCCTGAGTTCTTAGGAATAGTTTTATCACATTTTTTTAAACAAAAATTTTAAACTATTTTCAGCTGTTTCTTTTCCTTTCCATTCACTTACCTATAGCATTCCTTTCCGCCATTCCTTACTTGATTCTTTTTTTAAATCACTGTGTGCTTAAATAATTGACTACAGTTCGTAAAGTAAGCACATGTAGGCCAAGATGATAAATTTTTAGTGCATAAATTTTATAGCATTAGTATTAGTTATAAGGTTATCCGTGCTTTCCATTTGCTTGTTTCATTCAGATAAGGCTGCTGAGTGAACTTTAGGTAAAGTATTTTTATAGTAAGTATCATCAAACAAGGACATCTTTCCAAAAAGTGTCTCTTTATGATGTTTGAAGCCTTTGTGGAAGTGAAATATAGATGCTCTGTTTTGAGAAGGTATGATCATTTATTTAACATGTGTAATTTTTCAAAATAAACATGAACTGAATTAGGGAGATACTATTAAGAACATTAATATGACAGACTTGACTTTAAACAATGGGCTCATGGTTGATAAACTGTTTTACTTGCCATAAACAAGAGATTCATTATTTAAAGATACCTCAACTCTAGATCATTCCATCACCATGTTCTTCCATTTTAATTTTTAAAAACTAGATGTTTTATATGTTTATTTCTATAAAATAAGGAACTCCAACATTATCATCTTTGGTCGCTAGTAACACAACATACCCAAATGTACTCCTAGAAAAAGACAGCACTTAAGGAACTATTTTCCTAGAAGAGGAGTTCCACAACTCAGTTATTCCTGTTTTCCACCCTCACGCTGTGGTATTTGGGGCTTAATAAAATTGTTACAGAACTCAGGGTCAAAAGCCAGTAATTGAGAGGCAAATGTTGGTAGTAAGGAAAGATGCTTTATTCAGAAAAGCCAGCAACCTGGGGAGAAGGTGGACCCTTGTCTAGAGACCAACTCTGAAAATTCTGCCCAGCCATGATAATTTTTAAAGGGAAAATGAGCTCAGTTGATGATTAAGGTAGGAGGTCAGTTTCTTTGTTATTTTCCCACTGTGTGCAGACGGCCGGCTTCTCATCTTTCTTTGGACGCTGTCTTGCCTGGATAAATTAACCAGGGGGAAACTGAGGGTAGAGAGGCAGTAATTCTTTAACTACTTAATTCTTCATTTTTACTCCTCCTAATACAGGAAAGGATCAACAGGTTAGGCAAGGCATTGTGTATATCCCATAAAGCAAAAAAATAAGGAGGTTAAATGAGGCCTAGTGGGAAATGGCAACCCACTCCAGTGTTCTTGGCTGGAGAATCCCAGCGATGGGGGAACCTGGTGGGCTGCTGTCTCGGGTCGCACAGAGTCGGACACGACTGAAGCGACTTAGCAGCAGCAGTGCTCTTATTGCTGTGATTAAGACTTAAGGGGAGCAACTTACATAAAGTTACTTTGTGACATATGTATCCTTTGGCTTGATTTCTTCCCTCCCCTCAGCCTAGCATATGTTTCTAGTATTTAAATTTCTTTTTCTTATTTATTCTACTCTCCTTTATTTGCAGACACTAACTGTATATAAGTATATAACTATCACTAGCTTTTGTGGGAATGCTTATTAATCAGATCTTTTGTTCCTTCCCTTCCTCTTTTAAAAATCCATTTCCCTTATCCCTCTTGTACATGTAAGGGAACAGGTTGCCTACAACTTCCTTGTGGTAGACGGCATTGCATGAAGCAAGTATTTGGTAAACAATAATTAGATAATCACAAATATTTTGTTAGGTAATTTTCTTTATTTTCCGTATTTCCTGAATGCTGCATTCTTCTTTTTTGCCTTCTTTCTAGAGTCTAAATATAAGTAAACTTTCTTGCCTTTGTTAAAGAATGAGCTTCAAGTTTAGGTCAAATGAAACATTGTTATGCTACTCTTCTGCTTCAGAGCTTCTTAATGCTCATCTCTTAACTATGAGAAGATGTAAATTAGAAGAAATAACTTTATTGGGGTCCAGAAGGAGGGTGATAAAGGGACTACTATCATTTTCATCCTTAATCAAGAGAAAACTCATGTCAGTGGTTAAGAACTTAGGGTTGCAGACGCTGTCATGTCCATGACGACACTGAAAATTTCCTCTGATCTCCACTTTAATTTCACTAATAATTAAGTTTTGCTTCAACAAAGCCTGTGACCAAAAACCAAAACACACACATGCACACACACACAAAATAACGGTTTACTTGGTGGTTAAGCACATGTTCCGAGTCTTGAAAACAGGAATCCTGTTATGTCATCCATTTCACTGAAGGGAAGTGTCTAGGTTGTGTATGTTATGTAATGTTGGGTTGTGTGTATTATGAAATGTTGTGTCACAGTGGCTCTAGAAGCCAAATGCTTTAAAACTCACTAGAATTTCCTTATGTTCCCGGTTGACAAATAATTTCACGGTATCTGTAGGTTGTTTGAATCAAAAAACACAAGAAGACAAGCCAACAAAATTCCAATCCCATAAATGGCATTAAAACAAAAAGAGTTTTTGGTGTTATTAATAGGAAAGAAATTAATACTGAGATTTAGATATTTTTTCAGAAAAAGCAATGGTAACCCACTCCAGTACTCTTGCCTGGGAAATCCCATGGACAGAGGAGCCCAGCAGGCTACAGTCCATGGGGTCACAAAGAGTTGGACGTGACTGAGCGACTAAACAGCACTAAAGAGAATGTTCAGTTACATTAAGTTTTGTTTGTAGTATTCTTTAGAAGGGTGGTTTGAAGCAGACTTTTTTTTTTAATTTAAGGTATTTCTTTTTGGCCACACTGTGTGGTTTGTGGGATCTTAATTCCCTGACCATGGATTGAACCTGGGCCCTCGACAGTGAAAGTGTAGAGTCTTAACCACTGGACTGCCAGGGAATTCCCTGCATTTTCTTTCTTTAATTAATAAGCTTTCTACAATATTTCTATGAATAAGAGACTTGCCTTTCTGGGTTTTCTAGACTATACCAAGAAAAAAGTTACTGAAATTGATAGTGAATTTTTTCTTAAGCAAAAGGAACATCCATGAAAATATTGAGAAATTAGCTTGATTTTAGTTATTTTGTTTTTTAATAACTAACATTTGAATACATTGAAAGATGATTTAAGTAATTTATTACTTATAGGTGGATCCCTTTCATAAAATGGATGCCAAGAGTCTAGTTCTCAAACTTACCTTCTCACTTTCCTTAGTCTGTCTGTTCTAAATGTGAAGTGCCCCCTTAGTTGAAGGACCCCTTTAGTGACCCTGAACTCTAAAGAAATATACAAACTACATTCTCTATGATATTTGTATTTAGTATTATAAAGTTACATCTAAAATTATGCAGTTTCTAACGATAAAGCATCTCTTCAGAACAACTCTGAAGACTTGAGTTCAGTATGTTTCTAAAGAAAATGATATGATGTATTAAACATGCTGTTATACTCCAACAACACTTTGCATTATAATTTTTTGACATGCTAGATGTGTTTACCTAATGTCTAAGTATGATATTTTTCCTAAACTCCTAGAAGATTTACTTATACTATAATATGTTGGTTACTCTTCAGAAAATCCTATGAGAGAGCCAAGTATTATTATGTTTATTTTTCAGAGAGAAAATCTGTCATCTCTGGAAAGAATTGATTTGCTAAGAATTACAGATAGTGACCATGATAAAAAAAAAAAAAAAGATATTCTCCATTCACTATTTCCTATTCCAACCATTGGTACACACTGGAAGAATTCTAATTTTTAAAGTGTGAGCCTCATGTAAGTTGTGTCAAGGGTCTGGAATATTTTATTCAGATGTACTTGTCCAGGATAATTCTGACAGATCAGAATTTTGTCCCCATCTCCAGCATCAAAATTGTCGGTTAAATTTTTGTGATCTTGGTTCTGCATCTTTGACATATATTTTTTAATAAAGGGACTTGCCATTGTCCTGCTTTCATTATAGTTTTCAGCAATTTTCTTCTTAAAGTTTCGGACAGAAGAATCTTAGAACATAGTTTTGGTGCTTTTCCTCTCTCTTGGAAAGAGCATTTCATATGTTTCTCTGTCTGGTCTCTTGGTTTTGTATTAGGGAGTGGTATTCAAGGAATGGGCCCAGTGAGGCTCAGAGTTGTGACCAGGGCATAAAAAGAGGGACTGAATTGGGACTAGATGCCTGACAGCTCACCTTATTGCCAAGTGATGGTTGGGAGCTCATTTTTAATCACAGGAAAGAGACTGGCTGAGGACTCGGGCCATGCGGCAGGTGCTGTCAGACAGAAGCTCCTGGAGAAGTCAGTGTATGTAGAGATAAGGAAAGGATGTCAAAACATTTTTTTCCTCGCAGAATTTGGAGGAGTGTGAACATTTCTATTTGGCTGGTGGAGGCTCATTCTATTAAGTAGGAGAAAAGTCTTGATTTAGAGACAAGCTTGAAAGTAATTTCTGCCTGATATTTAGGGAGATGGCACTTGGCCATATCTCCATCTGGCTGTTCCTCTCTAGGCCTTTGGGACCTAGCTTGTTCATTTCAGTCCTCAGTTTACCTGGGTTCAGTGGAGATCAGGAAACTAGATTATTTCACAGGTGTGTTAAGGATGGTGTGTGTATGAACATGTTAATTGAAATGCCAAAAGTAATGGTGGCCATCTTCTCTTTGTCTCATCAAGAAAGGGATTTCTTATTAATAAAGTTGATATTAGCTATTACTATCAGAAGCTATTCTTTGACCAATTATTTACATTCGGGTACCAGTCTAGGTGCTAAAGTTACGGTGATGACCGCATGGGCAAAAACGTGTAATCCCTGCTCTCAAGCAAATTCCACAAGTAGAAAACAGGGCAGATATTAACCCAAATCATCACAACTGTGGATGTTTAATTACAAAATGGAATTGGTTTTCTTTTTGTTTTATAATTTCTAAAGTATTTTATATTGAAATATAGTTGATTTCAAGTTTAGTATTAGTTTCAGGTATATTGCAAAGTGATTCAGTTATACATACATACATACATGTTGTTTTCAGATTCTTTTCCCATATAGATCCTTATAGAGTACTGAGTTCCCTGTGCTATACAGCAGGTTCTTATTTATTTTATATAAAGTAGTGTGTATATGCTAATCTCAGACTCCTAGTTTATCCCTTCCTATCCCTTTGGTAACCATAAGTTTCTTTTCTATGTCTGTGAGTCTATTTCTGTTTTGTAAGTAAGTTTATTTGTATCATTTTTTAAATTGCACATATAAGTGATACCATTTATTTGTCTTTTTCTTTCTGACTTACTTAGTATCGTAGTCTCTAGGCTTATCCAGGTTGCTGCAGATGGCATTATTTCATTCTTTTTTATGGCTGAGTAATGTGGAATTAGTTTTCCGAAGGCAGGAAGTATAGTTCTATAAGGGCAGTGAGTGAAGTTGCTCAGTCGTGTCTGACTCTTTGTGACCCCATGGATTGTAGCCTGCCAGGCTCCTCCATCCATGGGATTTTCCAGTAGCCAATGGTTAATTCCCCTCAAGCTGATTCTTCGATTGCTACCCAGAGGCGGAGTTAGAATGGAGCAGATGAAGGAGGGGTGGAAGACCATAGCAGATAGAAGCATGTAGCTGACCCAGGAGGATGGAGGGAGGGAAAGACTGGCGTGAAAGGCTGGAGAGGGTTCAGAGGGCCAGTCTCACTGGGTCTTTCAGATCATTCAAGGCACATGATCTTTGTCTAAGGACTTTGGAAGTCCATAAGGGATTTCTAAACAGAAAAGATCTTTCTTGCCAAAGTGTGAAGAACAGTTTGATGTGGGTGTCAGAACTAAAGGGAGACACTGGTGGAAAAGTCTGTTGCAGTAGTCGGGGGAAAGACGATGCTTATTTAGATTAGAGCACTATAGTCAGACATGAATGTATTGAGAGATATTTTAGTAGTCTGACGGGTGGAATAGGTTGAAAATGGAGGTGAGAGAGAAAAGGAAGGGAAGTCAAACATAATTCCTACCTATATAAGTTTAAAAAACTGTTTTATGGAGATACAAATTACATGTCAGAAAATTGATCCATTTTTAAGCGTACAACTCAAAGTTTAGTCTGTTTTTAGAGTTGGACTGCCAACGTCACAGCCTGATTCTAAAATACTTCCATCACCGTAAAAAGAAACTTCTTGCCCATTTATAGTCACTCGTCATCCCTATCTCTGGCCCTAGGCAACAGCTTATCTGTATAGATTTGCCTTTTGTGGGCATTTTGTAAAAATGGAATCATACAATCTGTGTTCTTTTTGTCTGGCTTCTGTCACTCACCAAACTGTTTGAGGTGCATCCAGCTTGTAGCTTACCTATGCAATTAGAAACCTGGTCGGACCTTTCTCTTAGGGCAGCACCAGAGAAGAGGCGGGGTTGGCAGTGAGGAGGAAGAGAGGATGAGTTAGGTTTTGGACATGTCAAGTGTCAGGTGCCTTTTTTGTAATTAAAGCTCTGAGCATGGATAAAAAACACACAAGGAAAAATATGACTTGGACAGGACCTCGAGGTATTCCAACCTTTTCATAATCAATCCAAGGACGAATTTGGAGAAGGCAATGGCACCCCACTCCAGTACTCTTGCCTGGAAAATCCCATGGACGGAGGAGCCTGGTGGGCTGCAGTCCATGGGGTCTCGAGGAGTCGGACACGACTGAGCAACGTCACTTTCACTTTTCACTTTCATGCATTGGAGAAGGAAATGGCAACCCACTCCAGTGTTCTTGCCTGGAGAATCCCAGGGACCGCAGTCTGGTGGGCTGCCGTCTATGGGGTCGCACAGAGTCGGACACGACTGAAGCGACTTAGCAACAGTAGCAGCAAGAAGAAATATCCCTTGAAATTAAGGACAGACAAAAAAAAATAACATTTCAAGGAGAAGGGAGTTGTTAAATGTGTCAAATGATATAAATTTGTCAATTAAGCAGAGATTGAAAATGTTCCTTGGCGCTATCATTGTGAAAACCATTGGTGATGTTGGTGGGATCTGTGTTGGTTGAATGTAGATTATGTAGGTTGAAGACTGAGTTGTGAGGAATAATGAATGCAGGTCACTCTTTTGTGAAGGAGGAGAAATGTAGTGGACTGTAGATCTGTATACTGTTTCGACTAACATGATAGAGATTTAATCACAGCTAAATATTGACCAGAAGCATCAGTACAGGAAAACTGAAAAGCTATATGTTATAGAAAAGAAAAGGAAACATGATAGGTGAGCATCCTGGAAAAGCAGGAGGAATTTGATCAGACGCACCCTTGCAGGAAGAAGATGGAGAGAGATGGGGGCAGATTGATGTTTGACTTTAGGACTCGTGTTTCAGCTCTGTTGGCACATCTGTGTTACTGCAGCTGAACTGTTTACTTTAAGGTGATTGGCTGGATTTAGTCATTATTTGTGACCTAAAGCCATGGTTGAGTGTATACAGAGGATCCACAAACCTAGCTTTATTAGCTTGAAACCCACAGTCATTTTAGAAAGTGTGTGAATCACACATGACAACAACCAAAAGTTGTTGATTTGACTATTACTCTTCAGAGAATCTACTCTTTGACCAATTATTTACATTCAGGTACCAGTCTGGGTGCTCAAGATACAGTGGTGACCACAAGGAGCAAAATATACATCAACCCTCCTCTCATGCAAATTCCGTGGGTGGGAAAGGGGGTATGGGGTGTTAACCCAAATCATCAGAGAGGTGGATGTTTCACTAAAATGGGAATAGGTTTCCTTTTGTTGTAGCTGTTTCTTTGTTTTTGTAATTTAGTTGGCAAAATTTCAGCTTTTATGAACTTTCCCTATGTATTCTCTTTGCTTTCATCCCTGTTCTCTTCCCCTGGATAAATTCTGCTCCCCCCACTGCCCCCACCTCCGCACACACTAGCTTCCAAGCATTCATCAATTTTTTGAGACTTCTTGCTGGGAAATAGGAACTCAACCAGCTTAGTCTAAAGCAGGATGTGAATAACACCGCTGTAAGCACCTCAGTTGTTTGAATCAGCGTTTGGTTCCTTCAAATCCCTTTACTTTAATCATGACAATTGATCTACAAATCAAGTTGAAGGAAGAGCTTGGGGATTGGTTCAGACCGATAGCTTCGGTAAATGAAATGTTTCTCCAACCCACACACCGCAGGTCCAGTTATGAGGAAGGCAGGATTCCGTTTCCTTCAATACTGTCTTCCCGCCACTTGCAAGTCCGCATATTAGCATAGAGTTCAGACCAGAGGCCTGATAAGCACCTGCCTTACGTCTATCATTGGACTGGGAAGGAATCTTGGTTTTTATTATCCTTTGTTAAAACTGGGTATTAGCCTTGGTCTCCCTTAATTCACCCTCATGGAAGCTTGTCTCTCTGATTTATCATAACTTAACTGACCAAAATGACAAATCTCCCCACTAAACAAACCACACGTGATTCAGTGACCTCAGTGAGCTTAGTGGTTGGGAAAACTTTTCTGTTCTCTGCGATGAAGACTTTTAAACCATTGTTGTAAATATATTTTAATTGTATCTGTTCTGGCATCATTTAGCCAGGGAAAGCAATTTTTCAGAAGCCCATTTCATCTCCCTTGAAATTTTTGGTCTTCACATTGAAAAGCTTTTGAGATGAGTAGCTTGGAGGGAGAAATGGGAGCAAGCAGAAGCTACAGGAGCGAAGGAGCCGTTTATAAACAGCATGTTCGAAGGCCTGCTCTCATTCCCAAGCAGCAGGGCATTATTAATATGTAACAGTTAATACCCTATATTGCTTCTCAGCTATGACTCATTAGTGGAAATATTGCAGGATTTTGAAAAAAAAAAATGCAAATCATGGCAACACAAACATCTCATTTTCTCATCCTCCTGCCCCAACCCCATGTTTCATAAATGTCCATGCTGGAAATCCAGAACATCTGATATTCTAACTGAATCTGTGTGCAAGTGAAAATATAAAATTGGGAAGGTGTGTAAATACTGTCTTGCCCCACTCAAACCCAAGATGACATTAAACAAGAGACACAAGTTAGTACTTCCCTTTTCATTGTAAATCCGGTTGGTTGAATCCATGGGTATGGATCCGGCAAATACAGAGGGATGACTCTGGCACTTGAGCATCTCCAAATTTTGGTGTTCATAGTGGGTCCAGGAATCTGTGCCCCATAGATTGCAAGAATGCATGCGTGCTGAGTTTCTTCAGTCATGTCCAACTCTTTGTGACCCGATGGATCATAGTCTGCCAGGCTCCTCTGTTTATGGGATTCTCCAGGCAAGAATACTAGAATGGGTTGGCATGCCCTCCTCCAGGGGATCTTCTCGACCCATGGATCAAATCCATTTCTCTTACATCTCCTGCATTGGCAGACAGGTTCTTTACTACTGGCACCACCTAGGACGCCTGCAGATCCCAAGGAATGACTCTAATTGATTGCATGTTTTGATGGCATTAAGCTATGTATTCTAATATTAGTTTTCAGAGATACTTGTTTTTATCTCTCGTTGACTTATGTTAGGCTTGTAATTTGTGAGATGCTCTTATTAAGTCCCTTATATTTCTAGTCCAGCTATGTATACATGAACTTAACTGTTTCCTCTTCTGTGAAGCCATGTGTGATATCTCTTTCCTGAACTTCCCATCACTATACTCATCAAATCATACTCACTGAATGTTTCCAACTTGCCTACTAGGCTAAGAGCATCTTGAGGTCTTGTGGTATCCTCATGCTTAGCAAAAAACAAAACAAAATAAAACAACCCATATGCATATACCATGGCTGCTCAATAAAGGATGGGTAATTGATTGAATGCATGCATGTGAAAATTAAACGATTGGACCAAATCATTTTGAAATTGACCAGATATGTCTGTTGGGGAGTGAAGATGGGTAAATGTGACCTTTTAAAAATAGATAAAAATAGAACCAGGAACTCTGTAATAGGGGCTCATACAACTGTTATAAAGTAGGTGGTAGGACCAGAGCAGTAGAGAGAAAGATTTCTCTAGGCGTTCTAGGCTGCTCTGGGTGCTTTACCATGAGCTTGATATCAGGGGCGTGTCTCATTTGTGCACTGGTGCTTAGCACATTACCTGCTACTTGGTGGTTACTGATCAGTCGCTGAGTTGTGTCCGATTCTTTGCCACACCATAGACTGCAGCACACCAGGCCTCCCTGTCCCTCACAATCTCCTGGAGTTTGCCCAAGTTATGTCCATTGACTCGGTGGTGCCATCCAACCATCTCATCCTCTGTCACCCTCTTCTTCTGCTTTCAATCTTTCCCAGCATCAGGGTCTTTTCCAATGAGTTAGCTGTTCACATCAGGTGGACAAAGTATTGGAGTTTCAGCATCAGTCCTTCCAAAGAGTATTCAGGGTTGATTTCCTTTCGGATTGACTGGTTTGATCACCTTGCAGTCCAAGGGGCTCTCAAGAGTCTTCTCCAGCACCACAGTTTGAAAGCATCAATTCTTTGGTGCTCTGCCTTCTTTACGGTCCAACTCACACACCCGTACATGACTACTGGAAAAGACCATAGCCTTTACTATATGGACCTTGGTCAGCAAAGTGATGTCTTTGCTTTTTAATACGCTGTCTAGGTTTGTCATAGCTTTTCTTCCAAGAAGCAATCGTCTGCTAATTTCATGGCTGCAGTCACTGTCCACAGAGAGTGAAAAAGCTGGCTTAAAACTCAATACTAAAAAAACAAACCTAAGATCATGGTATTCAGTTCCATCACTTCATGGCAAATAGAAGGTAAAAAGGTAGAAGCAATGACAGATTTCCTCTTCTTAGGGTCTAAGATCACTGCTATATGGTAGATGCTCAATAAAAGTGATGTCTGATGGCTGGAAGCAGCCAGGCAGTCTGACATGAAAGTAAGTGCTCTATGGAAAAGTTTACAGGGATCACAAAATGTGATTGCCCAAGGCAGTCAAAATAAGTCCATCTATGTAGAGGGGCTTACTGTCAAGAATAAATGCTAAGGACTTCATCGCTTCTGGGCGCTGTCTGATGTAGACTAAAAGCAAAAGTGCCCTCCCTGGCTAGCCTGCAGCCTGCTTGGCCCCGAGATGTTGCTTTTGTGCTGATGGCTGCTTTTGTTAAGTGTCTGTACAAGGGATCTTAAGAAGAGGAGAGCTCTCAAAGGCAGATCACAATGGGCTGAACCCCAGGTAGAGGCAGCTGAGTGTGGTGTGGGAGAGAAAAACGAACTCATTTTAGGAGGGAACCTCTCAAGTTATCCAGAACCAAAGCTTCACAGCATCTGTCTTGATTTTTGAAGTTTCTGTGCAAGGGCAGATGGAAGACAAAAAAGAAGGTGAAAAGAAACGTTTAAAGTCACCTCTCTCCTAATTCAGAATTAAATCATTTGGGTTAAATTACCCCCATTCTTCCCATCAGTAGAGTGTATTTCATGAACATAGACTATTCTCCTGAGCTTTATAGACTTCCTGGTATTTTACCTATGAGCAAATAGCATCTTGTGCTTTATTTGATGTCTTAACAAAGAAAAACCTTGTGTTTGAGGGACTGATTCATGCTTATTGAATGTTATTTCCTTTCTTAACGTCAGCATTAAATAAGTATGGGAGACATGATGATCTGTGATAACTCATATTCTAAGTCTGACTGTTTCGTAAATATATACATAGATAAAATATGGGTTTAAATACAAAAGAAACTGCAGTGGAATAATGCTTTCTTCTCAGCTGGTGAGAGACAGCTACTACTGGTGTTTTATGAGTATATTAATCCTCATTGGTAGATATAAATGCATTGGTCTCCCATAGCCAATTATAAATGTTTTATGGGAAGTTCCCTTTCTCAATTTCTCCAGAGCCACACAGAGGTAAAGATATCATGGCCTAGCTTACCTGAGGCACATAAAGAACTACTTAAATAGAGAGAGTCCCAGAGTGGGGTTGAACTTGGAGATAAGGACGGCCCGTAAACTTACCATTCCTACAAGCCAAAGTCATTTTTATTCTTTTTATATTTTAGCCTCACTGCACTGCATGTGGGATCTTAGTTCGCTATCCAGGGATTGAACCCGTGCCCCTGAAGTGGGAGCATGGAGTCCTCATCCCTGGACAGCCAGTGTGCATGCTCGGTCGCTAAGTCATGTGTAACTCTCTTTCGACCCCATGGACTGTAGCCCACAAGGCTCCTCTGTCCATGGGATTTCCCAGGCAAGAATACTGGAGTGGGTTGCCATTTCCTTCTCCAGGGGATCTTGCAGACCCAGGGATTGACTCCTCCATTGACAGGTAGATTCTTTACCACTGAGCCACTTGGGAGGCCCTCTGGACCACCAGGGAAGTCGCCACAGTTCTTTGTTGAAGTACAGAGACCTTGTCCTGTTCAGGTCTAAGCAGAATTGTTACATGTGCACGTGAGCAGGAACACTTTTCAGGGCTGGATGAAAGGGAAAATCCCCTGAGCTTCAGTGCTCCTCATACGTAATAACTAGTCTTCTTATACATATATGGTTAACCTTCACACAATGTGAGGGGTAGGGGAGTCCACTCAGCGCATGGTCAAAAATCTGCATATAACACGGTAGGCCATTGGCATCCACAGATTCAAATGACCATAGATTGGTAGTATTATCTACCATTGAAAAATATCTGCATGTAAGTGGACCCTCGCAGTTTAAACCCCTACTGTTCAAGGGTCGGCTTTGAAAAAATTGAAAGTGTTAGTCACTCAGTCATGTCCAACTCTTTGCAACGCTTTGGACTGTAGCCCATCAGACTTCACTGTCTATGGAATTCACCAGACAAGAATACTGTAGTGGGCTGCTATTATCTTCTCTAGGGGATTTTCCCAACCCCAAGGATTGAACCTGGGTCTCCTGCACTCTATAATGTAGATACCTATATTTTCATTTTTTTAAAATTAAACTTTTAATTTTGTATTGGATTATAGCCGATTAACAAACATTTTTGTGATAGTTTCAGGTGAACAGTGAAGGGATTCAGCCATACATATACACATAGCCATTCTCTCCCAAACTCTCCTCCCTTCATGGTTTTTTGTTTTTTTTTTCTTTAACAGATTAGGAAACTGCTTAACCTCTTTCTCAAAGTGGATCTGTAGGCCATGAGCATCAGTATTACTTTGGAATTCATAGGTAGAGAAAATGCCATGATTTTCCCCAGAAGGACTTCAACAGAACCTGCATTTTCAGTACATCCTCCCAGATGGTACTAGTGGTAAAGAACCTGCCTGCAATGCAGGAGAATCAGAAGACCCAGGTGCCATCCCTGGGTGGGGAAGATCCCCTGGAGGAGGGCATGGCAACCCATTCTAGTATTCTTGCCTGGAGAATCCCATCACAGAAGAGCCTGGTGAGCTGCAGTGCATAGGGTCACCAAGAGTCACACAACTGAAGTGACCTAGCTTGTAGTACTCAGGTGATCTGCAGCAGTGCCCAAATTCACACAGATGAATGACATGGCAAAGCCAGGACTCAAACAGAGCTAGAACTGGCCTCAGAATCTGCCCTTTGGTGAAGTGACCTGCCCAAGATCAGAGCCGGCAGATATCAGAGGTAGAATTTGATCTCTGCTCAAGAATTGGTGTATTTCACTCTCTGTTAGAGCTGCATTCTCTGATGGAGAAATTAAGAGTAATGAGCAGCGTAAGTTTTTGTTAATTAGAATGCTTAAAGGCTGTGCTGGAAGTTTTCTTAATAGGCAGGGAGTTGGAATGTTAATTCCCACGCCCACCTGTGGTGTGCCTCCCTCTGAATCATCATTGCAGAAGAGTGTATATTAAAAATGCTTTCTTGTCTAATGCTATCTTGAGATCTAAGGAAAAAGGACAGTGAAAAGAACATTAAATATAGCTACCTGTCATGCATGCGAGCTGTGTGCCCGGCAGAGTGTTCATCAGCATGGAACATTTATAATTTAAATTCAAGAAGCAAAACCATAAAGTAGGAAATATATTATCTCCTGTGATTTTTGACACATGAAACGTTTGACATGTTCGGCTGATCTTAATTAGCTTTAATTCTTGAAGGATGAATGAGACACAGATAGAGAACAAAGATCTGAGGGTCTCCCAGATCGGGGGAGGTATAAGGTAAAGTTCAGAAGGAGCTTGTGTCACATGTTCACAGGACTTTCTGGATGGAAGGAAGCAATGATTATTGATAAATTCTCGCTTTCTTCTGGGGTTACAGCTGTTTAACTTCTGGCGTTAACTGTTGGTTAAAGGGCATTGACTCTGGACCCAGATACCTAGGTTAAATCCTGGGTTAGCCATAATCAGCTATGGGACCTTGGGCAACACATAATCTTTCTGTTTGTACCTTTGTTATATGGCAAACTAGCAGTAAGTTATTCTTATTTAGTCACTAAGTCATGTCTGACTTTTTGTGACCCCATGGGCTGTAGCCCACCAGGCTCCTCTATCTGCAGGATTTCCAGGCAAGAGTACTGGAGTGGGTTGCCATTTCTTTCTCCAGGGGATCTTCCCAACTCAGAGATCAAACCTATCTCCTGCTTTGGCAGGCAGATTCTTTACCACTGAGCCACCAGGGAAGCCCAAGGTAGCATTATAAGGGTGGTTAAAAGAGCTGATATATATCCTTGGTTGGGCGTTGCCATCACAGGGGGTCTAGCAATGCTAGCTAGCTCTTAGTTTCCAAGTCACTTTGGGGATACCAAGAAGTATTAGATAAGAGTTGGTATAAAACTGTAGAGCTGAGGACTTATGAATGAATGAAGAAATCCTGAAGTGGAATGAGTTGAGTGAAAAAGAACAAAGGAAGAAAAGGCAAGACAGTTTGTCTCAGGCTTAAGTATCATATGAAAGTCTTAGACGCCATTCAGACCCTCTGCTCTGCTGGCTCCTTTGATTGTGTCATTCTGAAAGAGTCTCTGATTTTAGTGTGGATCAGAATCACCTGGGGAATGGTGTAAGATGTGTCCCGATGAACTCCGCCTCTCATATGACGATGTGTTAAGTCTGCTGTGGGAGTCAGACATGTAAATTCTATTACTCCCTCTTGCGGTCATGGTGGTTCTGTGATGGCTTTTCCTCCCTCACAGAAAACTTCTGCCTCCCCATTCAGCAACCTGTTTCCACCATCAAGTGCCCTCTGCAGATAGAGGAACACCTGAGCCATACTTGCATAGGCTCTGAGAGAGAAGAGCCATTGTTCTAGACTGCATAAGGATGGGATTATATGAACTTATTCAGGATCCATTTACTTGGGAATGATGGATAAGGATGTCAGAAAATTAGAGGAAAATTTAGAAGACAAAAAAATTAAAAAAAAAAAAAATCCTAGTACAATTGAATGGCCAGAAGCTGTTCTGCTACTCTGGATTAAAGAAACGAAATCAAGTGTTCAAAAAATAATTTCAAATCAATTTAAAAGTTGAGAGTTGAGAGTCTGAGTCGCATGCAGCATTGGAAGTTCTAGACAGAGGAAAACCAGCTTTGAGAGTCAGGGTAGGTCAGGGCTCCTTAGGGACAGGTTGGTGATAGCAGTGTAGACCATCGAGAAACCATTGGGAGGACTGTGGTGAGGGTCAGTGTGAAAAATCGACTCAGAGATAGAGCTACGAGGGCATGAGATGAAGCAACTACAATAGAGATTCCAGATACTGTCAGAAGCATATGGAATACATCATCATCATTGCAAAATTGCCAGCATATTTAAGTTCCTCCAACTGTGCATTAGAGACCATCTAGATGACTTTATTTTTAAAGCTAAGCATATTATCCCCATATGAGATAGTGTATGTAAGTAAGGAAAGATTTTTGCACAGTGCTTGGCTCTGATCCAGATTCCCTATGCTCAAATGCCCCCTTTTCTACTTCCGACTGGGTGAATTGAGCAGGTTATAACACCTCTCTGTGTTATAACACCTAACAACCTGCAAGAACTGCTGTGATAGTCAAGTAAGCTTGTATGCTGACGTGTTTGAAATAATACTTGACTTTGAGACATTTCTTGATGTTCGCTGTTGTCCTAACTTTCATTTAATGTGCATTCTGCCATCTTCAAGTGGTAGGAAAAAGTCCTAACTTGGATGATCTAAACTATAAGAATATTTATTAGATGCAACTTGAATGATTAATTCAGATATGCAGTGAGGATGTCAGAAAACCAGATACTTTGAAACGTTATACTCCATTAATCCTCAGTGATTTGCCTGTGTACCCAGGCTGGCTGCACTCATGGTAATAGCTAAAGGTGTTCCAGCCATCACATCCAGACACATCATGTAGTAGAAAAAAGATCCTTTCTTCCTGAGTGTATCTTTCTAAGCTCCCTAGTGCATTGTCATTCATGTCTTAATGGTCAGAATTGTTTTCAGTCTGATTACTGGTAAGGCCACTACAATTGGAAGTATCTTGATTGGCATAAGAAGTTGCAGAATCTTGCAAAGGAGATTACTAGATGGGGTTCCTCTTCAAAAAGAAGCAGCAGCTCCTAAGCAGTGGTATCCCCCCAAGCCCCCAAAAAAGCTTGTCTAGTGCCACACAGAAAGTAACAGGCCAGGTTTTGAGTTGAAAGCTCACAAAGTAAAGATTGTAACTTACAATTCAAGATCTGTTTGCTTTGGGTCTGGCACCCATCTGTTGAGGAGTCTGGGAGTGCCAGTGAAGTCATTGCAGGGGTATGATGACAGGGGAGTTCAGAACAGGGCAGCTCTGGTCCAGCATAGACTAATGACTGTGCTTATCCAAGGTCTGAGGTGGAAGGGACCTGTGGGTCCTGAGTGAGACAGGTTTGCCTTTGGGAGTCAGCGCTGTTGGAAGAGGGCTCCCAACCTCCAGGAGTAAATGAATGGTGCCATTACTGGTGCCCTTAGCGGCAGTCTGTCCGGGACTGTGTAATTAAGAATGGCTTTGTGGACAAGGTGCCAGAGGGCAGTGACAGTACAGTCTAGCAGATGGAGAAATTGCCATGGGTCTCCGTGATTGATAAAAGACAAATCAAGAAGGAAAAAACATAGAAACCTTGCTTTTGGAACTGAGTAGGTCGCAAGGACTTTGATGTAGGAGGGGAAGTCAGAAGCCCTTGTTCTGTTGCTCACTGGTTCTGAGATGGCAAATGGGGCACTTAGATTCTCTTAGTAAAACGAACTTGAGAATGACGTCTCCCAGGACTGTTATTGGAGAAGGAAATGGGAACCCGCTCCAGTATTCTTGTTTGAAGAATCTCATGGACAGAGGAGCCTGGTGGGCTACAGTCCACGGGGTCGCCAAGAGTTGGGCACGACTGAGCATGCCCACACATACGGCTGTTACAGGGACCGATGGGTTAACACGTGGGAATGCTTTGAGAACTCAAAACTTCCATCTGGTAACTTCTTGAAACTCTGATGCTCTTTCCTCACCATGTGGACTCCAGTGTATTCATAATACAGTGACTTTGGAGGGTCTTTTGTTCCACTTAAAGTTAACACTTATTTTCAGATGCAGCTGGGGAGAAAAGTTGAAACTCTGACCTAGGTCTAGATCATTTCTATTTTTTTAATTATCCTCATCTGCGTAGGGCCTGACATCCTGACTTGATGAGAGAGCACCAGGAGTTTACTAATAAAAAAGAGTATATTTCTTTTCAGAGACCAGTCAGTGAGTGACAAAGACAGGGCGAGTTTATACCAAGCCACTGCCTCTGAGTGTTCTCCTGTAATTACTAAACGGGCAAGTCAAGAGGGAGCCCTCCAAAAAGACAAACAGCACATTTTTTGAAGTCTCTCTGGGAAGGAGAAACTGGCTCCGTGTCTCTTCCAACATCCTCTCAAAAAAGAGGATTTCAGAGCGGAAAACAAATTCTGATAGATGGCCAGATGGCCCCAGGGCAGGGGCTTTGCCTCTCAGAATGGCAGGGAAGCACTGAGCCCCTTAATTACACACACTGGTGATAAGCTTAGGCAGAGCTGAGAGGGAGAAAGTTGGAGAATAAAGATGTAGGACTTCGTCTTCAGTCCTGCAGTGAACTGGAGGTAGCTGGCGGAATTCTGTCACCTTCGGAAAATAAAATTCAGCAATGTGCATGCTTCAGATTTGATTCTGTAAGTATATTTTTAACACATAAACATAGCCTGAATTAATCACAGCTAACGTCTGATGAATACAGGATTACTTCTTTTCTGATTCTCTCTACTACTCCTTAAGGTAGATATTATCAACTCCATTTTTCTAAAAGATTTTTTTTTGACGTGGACTATTTTTAACGAGTTTATAGAATTTGTTACTGCATGACTTCTGCTTTATGTTTTGGCTTTGTGACCTCGAGGCATGCAGGATTCTAGCTCCCCAACCAGGGATCAAATCCGCACCCACCTGCATTAGAAAACAAAGTCTTAACCACTGGACCACCAGAGAAGTTCCCTAAACTCTTATTTTAATACATTAGGAGGCTGTGATGGCTCAGGATGGCTAAGGGACTAAAATCATGCAAGTTCAGGAGTGTCTGATGACACGTTCTTTCCTGCCAGTTAATACTGTGTCACTGGATAAAACCCTATACACAGAAATTATGTAGACACAAGGAAGCTGTATAGGACGGAATGTGGGGCATGAGGGAGTAATCTATATCCCGGGGGTCGGGGGGACACAGCTTCATTTCTTGAGGGTTGATCAAGGAAAAAAGACTTTGTATTGTGTCAGAGCAGCAAGAAGAAGGCAATGGCACCCCACTCCAGTACTCTTGCCTGGAAAATCCCATGGATGGTGGAGCCTGGTGGATTGCAGTCCATGGGGTCGCTCAGAGTCAGACATGACTGAGTGACTTCACTTTCACTTTTCACTTTCATGCATTGGAGAAAGAAATGGCAACCCACTCCAGTGTTCTTGCCTGGAGAATCCCAGGGACGGGGGAGTCTGGTGGGCTGCCATCTATGGGGTTGCACAGAGTCGGACACGACTGAAGTGACTTAGCAGTAGCAGCAGCAGCAGCAGGAAGAGCAAATGGCTTGGCTGCAGCCCTTCGTGGGAAACAGGGTGATGCACCAGGGCCAGGAAGTGAAAAGAGAGGCCCAGGAAAGACTCCAGATGAGTTGGGCCCTCATGCTAGAGAGGGAACACAGAGCCTAATATGGACCCCATGTAAAGATCTTGAGCTTGTTGAGCTTGTTAGAGGCATTAAGGATTCTTTATTTTATTAAAAAAAAAAATTGTATTGGTGTATAGCTGATTTGCTTCCAAGTTGTGCAGTGATAAAGAATCCACATGCCAAGGCAGGAGACGTGGGTTCAATTCCTGGGTCAGGAAGATTCCCCTGGAGAAGGGAATTGCAACCCACTCCAATATTCTTGCCTGGAGAATCCCATAGACAGTTGAACCTGGTGGGCTACAGTCCATGGGGTCACAAAGAGTTGGGATACAACTGAGAACACACACACACACACTTGATGTACAGCGTGGTGTTAGTTTTAGTTACACAGTACAGCGATTCAGCTATACATATCCATGTGTTCATTCTTTTTCAGATTCTTTTCTCATATAAGTTATCACAGACATATTCATCTATGATAGACCCTTGTTGGCTCTCTGTTATATATATATATTAAGAGGAGTGTTTTCGTAAGTGAACTGCAAGCCCCTGATTTATCCCCTGCCCCACGTTTCCCCTGTGGTAACCATAAGTTTGCTTTCAGTATTTATAGGTCTATTTTATGAATACATATGTGTCATCTTTTAAAAAACGATTAGGTCCCATGTATAAATGATATCATGATATTTGTCTTTCTCTTTTGCTTACTTCACTTAGTATGAATGGATGGAATCTCCAGGCCCATCCATGTTGCTGCACATGGCATTACTTCATTCTTTTTTACAGCTGAGTAGTATTCCGTTGTATGTAATTGAGGCAAATGTGGTTCTTGGAGACAGTAGGGCATAGCACATGCTGGATTTCTTCTCTTGTATTCTTCCCCTTCCCCTTTCTCATCAGCTCCTAAGGTAAAATAGGGGTCATTGGTTGTGTGCACACTTGCTTGTGTGCACACCTGTGCCCAGCAGGCCCCTCCTGGCTCTGACTTGTTTATGGAAAATAAAGCTTCAATGTTGAGCTTGTGACAAACAGCCTCTTAAAACCTCTGCACTATGAGATTGCCCGGGACCCAAGAAAGAGATTATTCAGCACCACCATAGCCTCACGAGTGAACTCAAATGCAGACAGCTTGCCCAGTATCTCGGCTTGCCAAGATACATCAGGTTTACATCAGGTATAAATTGGAATCTGGCTCCTTTCTTTTTTCCAGGAAGTATTTTTTGCACATTTTCCGGGTCTGTGTGGTTCACACGGTTCCTTCCAGAGTTCCTCCTAATGATCATACCTGCTCTTTGCTCTTACCACATCAAGGACTTACCAGGAAAATTGATGTATACCATGGATGACGCACATGCAGCAATGTCTGGTATTTCTATAATGTCACACTTAAATTATTCACTCACTCTTGACAGGGACAAATGTGCAGTGAAATTTACTAATTGGGACTAATTGATAGAAAGGCCAATTATACAGCAAAGTCTCCATTCGCTGGAATCCAGCTAGCAAGACCCCAATTCATCAGTTGTTGGGTTTTCATGTCTAGGAGAATTCGCAACTCTTAAGGAAATCAAGCTTTCAGGGACATTTCCTCTCCAAAGTGATTGCTAGATTATTCCTTAGGGTCAGTATACAAGTAGCACTACTTTGACTGAACGCTGACCTTTCTTGGTAGCCAGGCTTCCTGAGATGCCAAGAAAATAGAGACGAGTTGTATAATTCTAACTGTCATGCTGCTGCTGCTGCTGCGTCACTTCAGTCATGTCCAACTCTGCGCAACCCCATAGATGGCAGCGCACCAGGCTCCCCCGTCCCAAGAACACTGCAGTGGGTTGCCATTTCCTTCTCCAATGCATAAAAGTGAAAGGTGAAAGTGAAGTCGCTCAGTCGTGTCTGACTCAGCGACCCCATGGACTGCAGCCTACCAGGCTCCTCCGTCCATGGGATTCTCCAGGCAAGAGTACTGGAGTGGGTTGACATTGCCTTCTCCACTAACTGTCACGACTTCTGCCTAATTCTCAGGAGCCCAGGACCAGTGTACAGAATGATGTTCATAACAATAGCAAAAACGACCCTGATTCCAATATCCTGAACACAATAATAAGCCTTTTATATGGCTTAAATTTTAATTTTGACATCCATTCTAGGAAGAAAGTTCTAAGTTTATCCTTATTTTATATACAAGAAAATGAAGGTTTAGGGGTTAAATAAATTACTGAAGGTCTTAGAGGAGTAAGTGATACGGGGTATCTGAATCCAGGCTCTCTGATTGGCAAAGCTTATTCACTTAACCGCTTCTGGAATCTTCTGGGCCCCTGACCCTTAGAGAAGGAGATTAGCTTGAGAGGCTAAGATTGCCTCCTTATCAGGTGTGCATTGGCAGAAGATGGACAATGTGTTGATTGGGATGTTGATTTGGGAGTTCAGTGTGTTGATTTGAGAGTTCAACATGTAAAGATGTTGAGGTAATTATATTTAAATTTTATATTTAAAGTTTATTCCAGCTCAGAGATGCTATCATTCTAAGCAGAAAACAAACCTGACTAAAACGTGTCACCCTCTTATAGTCTCAGCTAATAGATGCACTAGGGTAAGACAAGTTACAAACATAAATTATGAATTAAAAAGGAAGACATTTGATAGCTTTCTCATTTCATATGTGCATGTGTGCATGCTCAGTCATGTCTGAATCTTTGCAACCCACCAGGGTCCTCTGTCCATGGGATTTTCCAGGCAAGAATACTGGAGTGGGTAGCCATGTCCTCCTCCAGGGGATCTTCCCAACCCAGAGATTGGACCCGCAAGTCTCCTGCATCTCCTGCATCGACAGGTGGATTCTTTTACCACTGAGCCACCAGGGAAGCCCTACAGTCAAGCAAATAACATTGAATTATCTGGATAGATTACAAGTGGACTTACTTGGCCCTCATGTAGAAGGGAGGCTTCTGAAGAAGTCCTTGAAAAATAGGATTTTTAAACTAGTTTCAACAGTTTCTTCCCCCCATATTATTTACATTTAAAAATTTTACTTGGGAAACCCTCCTTTTAGAGGTGTTTCTGACTAGTATCATTTCTAACTCGTTCGGTTCAGTTGCTCATGTCCTACTCTTTGCTTCCCCAGAGACTGCAGCATGCCAGGCCTCCCTGTCCATCACCAACTCCCTGAGACTACTCAAACTCAAGTCCCTCAAGTCAATGATGCCATCCAACCATCTCATCCTCTGTCAGCCCCTTCTCCTGCCTTCAGCTTCTAACTAGGGCGTGTATTAAGAACACACTACTATAAAATGTGTGTGTCTGTTAAATTGCTGACTGTGAGAGCGATTGTGGGTGTGTTTGTACTGTACCCCAGTTCACTATGCGTTCTGAGGACTCATTACTCAAACACATGCACTCACAGAGGAAATACGGATAAGGCCAGGAAATCTGTCTCTCCACTCACAAGAATACTGTAAGAGTCATCAGGCCCACAGTCACTTCATTAGTTACCTGGCTGGATTCTCCTTAGTTCTCCAAAAGTTTTGCCATTATCTATTTTAAAAACTAATTGAATTTACTAAGAAGAATTAAAATTACATTTCTTCCCTTGCAATTTATGAGGTAGGATTCTTATAGTCTGACCAAGAGCAATGTCTTGAACTTTGGAGGATATTGCAATCTTGAGGAAAAACACTGGTGAGGAAATAATTGTAGTTTCGTTCTTACCGTGACTCATTTAAGCTGAGAACTCTCAACTTCATTTACCTTTTCTCTTCTCTCTCACAAGCCTGGATGATTAAGAACTACTCTTGTTTCTTAGTACCTATTTTCCCCCAAATTGCCTTTTATCATTAAAAGTAGAACAGCTTGGGACTTGCCTGGTGGTTCGGTGGTGAAGACATTGCCTTGTAAGTGGTGTGGCTTTGATCCCTGGTTGGGATTGAGCCACAATCTTACATGTCTCAGGGTCAAAAAACCAAGATAAAACAGAAGCAATGTTGTAACAAATTCAATAAAGACTTAAAAGAAATGGTCCACATCAAAAAATCTTATACTATAACTGAGAAAGACACATGTAGCCCAGTATTCATAGCAGCACTGTTTACATGGTTGAGCATGGAAGCAACCTAGATATCCATTGACAGATGAATGGATAAAGAGGTGGCACGTATATACAATGGAATATCACTTGACGATAAAAAAAGGACAAATTTGAGTCAGTTCTACTGAGATGGATGAACCTAGAGCCTGTTATAATAGAGTGAAGTAAATCAGAAAGAGAAAAACAAATAGCACATGTTAACACATATATATGGAATCTAGAAAAACTGGTATTGATGAATCTGTTTGCAGGGAAGGAAAGGAGAGGCAGATATAGGGAACAGACTTGTGCACACACTGGGGGAAGTGGAGAGTGGGATTATTGGAGAAAGTAGCATCAACCTATATAAACTATCACGTGTCGAACAGATAACTGGTGAGAAGTTGCTATATAATACCGGGAGCCTAGCCAGGCACTCTATGATCTAGAGGGTTGGGATGGGGGAAGGGGAGAGAGGCTCAAGAGGGAGATGATACATGTATAATTATGGCTGATTTGTGTTGTTGTACGGCAGAAAACATCACAACATTATAAAACAATTTTCCTTCAATTAAAAATAAATTTAAAAAATCTTAGAAACAAAATAGAACAGCTTTCTGGAGCAGTTTGGAAATCATCCTTAGCATCTTTAAGATCTGTTTTCATGCCTTAAGAAAAAAAACAACGTGTAAGGTTCACAGCCTCACTGAGCCAGGGTCTCGTCTGGTGTTTGAGATTTGCCAATGACCTGGAAATAGATCCTTGTGTACCTGACATTCTAGTAGAGAAATAGGAAATAGACAGTATGCTTTATAAATAAGAAAAAAGATCTATAAACTTAAAAGGTGAAAGTACTATGGAAAAAGAAGAAGTGAAAGTACTATGGAAAAAGAAGAAGCAGGTTGGGGCATGGAAAATTGAGAGTGAAGGACACAGGTTGTCGTCTAGAACAGAGCTCTCCGGGTTGGCCTCAGAGAAAGGTGACATCTGAGCTGATAATAAAGTGAGGGGACGTCCCTGGTGGTCCAGTGGTTAAGACTTCGCCTTCCAATGCAGAGGATGCAAGTTTGATCCCTGGTCTGGGAACTAAGACCTCACGTGCCGTGGGGCACCCTGCAACCACTGAGCCCATTTGCACAACGAGAGAGCCCATGTGCGACCCCGTGTGCCACAGTGATGGAGCCAAATAAGTAAATATTAAAAATAAGAACTTAAAACACAATAGTCTTTTTTTTTTTTTTTTGAAGAAAAG
>NW_011494677.1:3347363-3349694 GCF_000754665.1 Bison bison bison | reverse complement strand
TTTGTCATCGCCCTTAGATTCAGACTCAAAGTCCAGGGGCCTACAAGAACCTCTGTGTGTGCTATCTCTGCTCTTCCTCATTCTCATCTCCCGTCTGCTCCTCACTGCCCTTTGCTTTCTGCCTTCCCTGCGATGCACACCTCTCTCCACATCTGCTTCCTCTGGTTCCTCTAGTATTAAAGTCATGTTCCCACCTCAGGACCTTTATACTTGCTATTCCCTGTGCTTTTGAACTGTGGTGTTGGAGAAGACTCTTGAGAGTCCCTTGGACTGCAAGGAGATCCAACCAGTCCATCCTAAAGGAAATCAGTCCTGAATATTCATTGGAAGGATTGATGTTAAAGCTGAAACTCCAATACTTTGGCCGTCTGATATGAAGAACTGCCTCATTGGAAAAGACCCTGATGCTGGGAAAGATTGAAGGCTGGAGGAGAAGGGGACAACAGAAGATGAGATGGTTGGGTGGCATCACCAACTCAACTGACATGAGTTTGGGTAAACTCCAGGAGTTGGTGATGCACAGGGAGGCCTGGCGTGCTGCAGTCCATGGGGTCGTAAAAAGTTGGTCGTGACTGAGAGACTGAACTGAAATGATTCCCTGTGCTAGAAATGTTCTTTCCTAAATATGCATATGCAATGCTTCCCTACCTCTTTTGGCCTTTCCCTTCCTAAGCCCTTTTAGCTGCCACACTACCATCAGTTGTAATTCCCCCTTACCCAACAACTTATTTCCTGCTTTATTTTTTCCTATGGAATTTTATCACCATCTAACACGCTATGTTGGAGAAGGAAATGGCAACCCACTCCAGTATTCTTGCCTGGAGAATCCCAGGGATGGGGGAGCCTAGTGGGCTGCCGTCTATGGGGTCGCTAAGAGTTGGACACGACTGAGCGACTTCACTTTCACTTTTCACTTTCATGCACTGGAGAAGGAAATAGCAACCCACTCCAGTGTTCTTGCCTGGAGAATCCCAGGGACGGGGGAGCCTGGTGGGCTGCCGTCTATGGGGTTGCACAGAGTCGGACACGACTGAAGCGACTTAGCAGCAGCAGCAGCAGCAGCAGCAACATGCTGTGTATTTTTAAATATGTCATACATGTGGGGACTTCTCTGGTGGTTCAGTGGCTAAGACTTCGCCTTCTAGTGCAGGGAACGTGGGTTCGATTCCCGGTTGGGCAGTTAAGATCCCATTTTGGTCACATGTCTCGTGACCAAAAAACACAAACATAAATCAGAAGCAATGTTGTAACAAATTCAATGAGAAACCTAAAAATGGTCCACATCAAAAATTACTTAAAATGTGTATATTGTCTGTCTCTCCCCCGGCCTCAAAAATATCAGTTACTTGAAGGGGAGGGATTTTATCTCCTGATGATAAGTGAATATTTCACTCCCAGCATGGTGTCTGGCACAGAGAAGGCATTGAATAAGTGGTCCTGGACTGACTGACTGGTGTGTCTATAATGGTTGCTTGCCTGTTAAATAGTTTTTTTTTTTTTTTTTTTTTTTAATACCTCTGAAAAGAGTTTGCTATTTAAAACTAAATAATGCATGCAACTGGTCATTTTTGTTTACCTCATTTGTTTAACATTTTTAAGCATTGCAGAAATACACTTCATTGATGGATTGTGTAACATTCCAATTCAGTGAATTGGAATCCATTGGTTATCATTATAAACAAAGGCCACTTAAGAAAGCTATTGGTGAAAAGGGTGTGGGGGCAGGAAGAGCCTCCAAATTAAACACAGTATTCTGAATTAATTTGTTTGATGTTTGTTCAGTATGGTGTTTCAGTGGAACCTTCATTCTCCACCTATCCTAAAACTGGTTCCATTATGCGTCTTAGCAGCCAGGTGACCTAAGAAGTGTAAGCCCCACATAGGAAAGAATGGCTGGACATGTGCAGAGTTGAAGACCCAGAGTGCTAGTATGCAATCCTCTCTCCATCACAGTGTACTGCAAATGCTTTTAGCTTTTCCCCTTGTCGTCACATACCCGTCCACCAAGCTCTTACACAGTTAGGAAGTGAGCAAATAGAGCTTTCAAGAGAAGCTTTGAGAACAAACATTATCAGAATGCCAGAGTGATCCATCTCTGCATCACAGAGCAGATGGAAGTCATTTCAGTGAAGCAAGAAGAGTCAAGCCCGACATCCACTCCAGGCTGGCTTGTGTTCAGCATCCTAATCTGAGCAGATAAGCGCCTGTCTTCAGGAACCAGGTCATGGTAGAAAATGATCACTGGGTCCTTGCATCCTGACCTGGGAGATGGCTACTAACCAAATACAGCTTTCAACTTGCCTTTATTTTGTGTGAACGTTGCATTTCTTG
>NW_011494677.1:3300832-3347263 GCF_000754665.1 Bison bison bison | reverse complement strand
GCATTTCTTGGGCTTTAAAAGTCTGAAAATATTTTCTCCTTCCATAGTGGCCATTCAAACACAAAGCAGAATCAACATTTTAACATTCAGATGAGCCAGAGTTCGTTTACAGTTCGAGATTGGGAGTGCACTGCTTTTGTGCGATAATATTGGAAATTTATTTCCACAAGTTATTGCACATTCATTCCTGAAGTTTTCATTGCAGAAAATTGCCAGAAGGAATGGATTTTGTCTTCTTCAGCTGGCAGAACAATTTTCCACCTGTCGCCCAAATATTTGATGAGAAGGATTATGTTGCTGGCTCAGAAGTTTATACTGTGGATCCTTCGGAAGTGAGAGGGTCTAATGAAACCACTGCCCTGATATCAGGTCTAGCTTGCTGAAGTGTCCATGAAGCTGTGGATGGATTTCTGATGGCTAGGGCAATTTCTGAAAGACTAGCTTCAATGATACATACGCCTCACACATATACAACACAGAGTTCTCAACTTGCCACAAATGAGGTTTTTCATCTTTTTCTCTGTAACAGTATTCTTGTATTCAGCAAAACTCTTATGTGGCCTTGCCAGAGATCTGAATTAATTGCCTGATATTATTGTTGTTCATCTTCCTGTTAAATGGAACCAAAAAGAAGCACCAGTCCATGGGTATACATGAAATTGTCATTTGATTTCAGGTTCGAGTAATTTATTGTCTCCAATGAGTTTTACATTCCTCTGTTCCTGGTGAAGTATACTCAGCATAGTACAGTCAACAAAAACAGATTTCAACATTCCATGCATAATGGCAGCAACCTTTTAAACTGTCAGAATAAATATAAAACTGTTTTTCCCTTGTTTCTTCAAACGCTTTATGGACTTCATAAGTAATAATAATATTGCTGCTGTCAGGCGAATTTTTCTGGAGCATAGATTTTATTGTGCCATATCAGGACTCCTCAGTTGCCTCAGAGGAAAGGCTAGAATTCTTGGGCTGGCATTCCTGTGCCTGGATAATGAGATTCTGACTTAGCTATTTTAGCTTATTTTCCACTTCCCCATGTACTTTCCAAGCCAGTGAGAGTGGACTATTCTTCCTTGTGCATTCTTTGTAGATTTCTTAATCCCAATACTTTTGTTTGTGCTGTTTTCTCATCTTTCTTATTTATCAAACTCAAGTGTTACCCTCCCATCATGACCTCACTCAAATTCTTCTGTCCTCCAAAAGCCTTCCATGAAACATGCAGCTGGAAATATTACCTTCTGAACTCAGACCTCTTCTTCATAGATGTTGTTTATGAAGTCTTTCTGTTTATTTCCATCAGTCACATACAAATCTTGAATAAGATTTTATCATTAACAGCATTTTGTTTTGTTGTCATTAATGTGAATATAATAGCCTTGCTCCAAATGGAATTGTGTATTTCTCTTCTGAAAATCTGCTCCAGTTTGTACTAGATGTTGGTACAGTTGACACTTGAACAAACAAAGCTTCGAGCTGTGTGTGTTCCACTTACCCAGATTTTTTTGATATTAAATACTGCAGTGTCTGAATTGGCAGCTGCAGAAATGCAGACGTGGAACAGATATTTCTGTGGAGGTAGTGATACTTCTCCATGGGTTTTTGCTTTCACAGAGCGTGGGTGCCGGTAGTCCCCATGCTGTTCAGGGTTCAACCATACCCCCCACAGCTCATTAGTGTCAGCTCGCTCATTGGTCATTTGGCGTCAGGCCACCACTAATAGAGCTTCAGCAATCTGCAAAAAGCCACTGTGTTGATCATAATCTTTCTCATAAGATGTTTTCAACTGATGGGAACAGCAACATTCACACTGGGAGCACCCAAGACAGAACTGAAAAGCTGATCAGCTCTCTGCCTCACTCCCTCTCTACTCCCCTCCCAAAGGTACCTGCCCAGACCTTCCCCCTCTGACTCAGCCCCTGAGCTGCTGCTGTGCCCTCTCTGTGGGCACAGGTCACAGGAAACCTTTGTTTTGTGCATCCCAGGAAGCACTGTGCCATCCTGGGCCAGTGGTCCTGTGCAAGTATATCAGAGATCCCAGGTAGGACATGCTGCATCTTTTAGTGTTAATTTTACTTAAACATATTGGCTCAGCGGTGAAGAATCTGCCTGCAATGAGGGAGACCTGGGTTCGATCCCTGAGTTGGGAAGATCCCCTGGAGATGGGAAAAGCTACCCACTCCAGTATTCTGGCCTAGAGAATTCCATGGACTGTATGTTCCATGGAGTCACAAAGAGTCAGACATGACTGAATGACTTTTTCACTTACTTAAAAATATGAAGTCATCATTTTTTGCTTTGCTTAATTATAAAGTGAAATTCAAAATTTGGCTGAATTTTAAGAGGCAGCAGGTACCAGAGAGATGTCTTGTTTGTGGTCATGCTGTTCTTTTTCACCAACACTTCTCTAAGAAATGTAATTCATTCTCCTCTGCCAGCAGGATGATTTCAGTATAATAATTTAAATCTTTGATCTCATCTAGCCTTTTTGTTGTTCAGTCACTCAGTTGTGTCTGACTCTTTGCGACCCCATGGACTGCAGCACGCCCGGCTTCGTTGTCCTCTGCTATCTCCCGGAGTTTGCTCAGACTCATGTCCATTGAGTTGATGATGCCATCCAACCATCTCATTCTCTGTTGCCCCCTTCTCCTCTTCCCCTCTACCTTTCCCAGCATCAGGGGCCTTTTTGTAGTTGATAGGATTTTGTTCCCTTCTCTTTGCCTCGTTTTCTAAAATTTCCCCTTTACTTTTCTTCTTCCCAAACCATTTCTGCCCCAACTTCAGAAACGTGCCTGCCTTTATCATCTCTGGTTGAGGCAGCTAGAAGGCTTACTCCGCGTCTAGACTGTCATGTGGTCAAGAGAACTGGGGATCCAGATGTACGGGTGAGAGAGAGTGGAAAGGGCAGGACCTGGTTCTTGCTGGTGTCAGGGCAGATCTTAAACATGAGGGACAATTAAATACAGGCCGTCTTTCTGTTTCCAGTCTTTTTTAAAGAGAGGAAAGTGAGGTTGGGGAAGGTGAGGCTTGCTTGTGTGTAGTCTTGTGCTTCTCTAGGGCTGAGACTGAAGAGAAGGGTTGCCTGGACTTTAACCTCGGGTCCTAGGACACTGCGGACTTCTAGAGCGATTGGGGACCTGCACTATTCTCAACAGTTCACACAGCATAATGAGAAGTGTACATTTACTCCCAATCTGTTTTTCTGATTCAGGCTGTAGCTTTTGAAATCCAGTAGAATTATATTGGTAATCATGGATGAATCAAAAATTCTGACGATTGTTGTCCCTGAGAATTTTTAAAAAATACTGAAAAAATGAACACTTGTATACCTATCTTTCACCCAGCTGTCTCTTAATTATTATTTATTACTAATCATAAGGGTATTATTTTCCAATCGGCCTGATAGATTTTTAACTAGAGAAATAAGTAGTACAGATAAAATTAAAGCTTCCTCTTCCAAACCCCTTTCCATCTTCTTTCCCTTCACCATCTTCCCAAAGAGCAGCTTCTGTCTGTAAGTTAATAGCTTTCTATTTTATTTTCGTATTTTAGCATACATTTATATACTTGTGAGTACATAATTTTCACTGCATTGCTTCATGACGGTAGTTTACAAAAGTTTACAAAATGAAATCCTACAGAATTTATCCTTCTGTAACATATTTCTTTTTCCTTCTCATGTAACATAAATTGAGACTTACCTGTTGGTAGATATTCATGGTCATTTCTTACAAGATAGTAGTCTATTCCTTGAACACGCCTTATATGATTAGTTCTACTCTTATTACATATATTGATTTTATTTTTTCTCTAGGAAGCATCTAGAACATACTTATGTGTGCTTATTTGGGCTCATGTCCTGATAGAAATTTCTGTATGTCTTTTTTTTTTTTTTTTTAATATTTATTTGACTGCATTGGGTCCTAATTGCAGCATGAAGGCTATTCGTTTTCGTCAGCCATACACTCTAGCTGGGGCACATGGGCTTAGTTGGCCCACAGCATGTGGGGTCTTAGTTTCCTGAACAGTAATTAAACCCATGCCCCTGCAGTGCGAGGCAGATTCTTAACCACTGGCCCACCAGGGAAGTCACTACGTCTTTAATTACTAAAAAGCAGTGGGAGAAATTATTTCACAAATGTCATTTGCTAGGCAGAATCCTTTTAACCGTGAACTCCAAAGGAAGAACTAGTCAAAGGAATTGGATGCCATTGATGTAATGCACCTCTCTGCCCATGAACAGGGCTGAATTTAAATCAGCTTAGAAATTTTCTCTATACCTTTTGAAAAAATACCAGAGTAGGAGTCCACGGATCCCTTTGGTGGTTTCATATTTTAGTTTCTCAGAGCACTAAGGTTCAGAAATTTTTCACAGCATTTGACCTAAATTCCTACTTCTATCATTGAGCCTCCATTGCCTCTTGCTTTCTCCAGAAGTACTGAAGCCCAGGGACTTACCTCCACTCTTACAATAGCCCTTTCTTTGCTGATAGGCTATTTGAAGTTCTTTTTTTCCTTTAGCCCAGAGTGCTGTGTGTGTGTGTGTGTGTGTGTGTGTGTGTGTGTGTGTGTGTGTGCTGAGTTGCTCAGCCGTGTCCTCTTCTTTGCGACCCCATGGACTGTAGCCTGCCAGGCTCCTCTGTCCATGAGATTCCCTAGGCAAGAATACTAGAGTGGGTTGCCAGGCCCATCTTCAGGGGATCTTCCCAACCCAGAGATCAAACTCATGGCTCCTGAATCGCAGGTAGAGTCCTTACCGCTGAACTCATGGCTCCTGAATCGCAGGTAGAGTCCTTACCGCTGAGCCACTGGGGAAGCCCTTAGTCTTATAGTGCTCAAAGCTAAAAAGAAAAATCTTACGATGCTCTTGAGAAAGACTGACAGAATCATCTCGTAACTTTTAATATGTGACTGTCTGTGTTTATACTTATGTATACTATACATACATATGTGTTCTCTCTTATTTGGGAGATGATCTACTGTGTTCCTCTGCTTAGCAAGACTTACATGTTTACAATACACATGTATACACACTCATATACAATGATAGTACTTCATGGCTAGATTATATTTAGCATGTGGTCTTTTAGGTTGACCAACTATGCCTTTTGATATGTTGCACAAAGCCAAATATTTTACTATGTAGGCATTTGTTTAGTTGATTAAAAAAAAAAACAAGAGAGTGACTAGAGCATGCCACAAGATGTGTAAAGAAAGTTCATAGCAGGATTGTTTTCAATAGTAAAGAAAAACAAAATAAAATAATGGCCATTAACAGAATGGATAAGTAAATCATGATACATTCACACCATGGAATAGTCAGAGAAATGTGGGAACTGCAACCACATATATTGGCAATGATGAATTTTAAAAACAGTGTTGAGGCACTTCTCTGGTAGTACATTGGATTGGAATCGACCTGCCAATGCAGGGGACACAGGTTCGATCCCTGGTCTGGGAAGATTCCATATGGCTCAGAGCAACTAAGCCTGTGAGCCACAAGTGCTGAAGCCGGTGTGCTGCAGCGGCTGAAGCCTAGGCACCAAGAGCCTGTGCTCCACCATGAGAAAAGTCAGCACAGTGAGACGCTCTGGCACTGTGAGGAAGAGTGTCCCCTGCTCACTGCAACTAGAGAAAGCCCAGGCACAGGAACAAAGACCCGGTGCAGCCTAAGATACATTAAAAACAAACAAACAGTGTTGAGGGGAAAAAGCAATAAGACGAGTAAGAATGGCCAATAAATACATGAAAAGAGGCCCAAAGCATGAGCCATTATGCAAATACAAATCACATTCATGAGATAACTACTACATAATAAAACTAGGATCAGTTCAGTTCAGTCATGTCTGACTCTTTGTGACCCCATGGACTGCAGCATGCCAGGCCTCCCTGTCCATCATCAACTCCTGGAGTTTACTCAAGCCCATGTCCATTGAGTTGGTGATGCCATCCAACCATCTCATCTTCTGTCATCCCCTTCTCCTTCTGCCTTCAATCTTCTCCAGCATTGGGGTCTTTCCAAATGAGTCAGTTCTTTGCATCAAGTGGCCAAAGTATTGGAGTTTCAGCTTCAGCATCAGTCCTTCCAATGAACATTCAAGACTGATTTCCCTTAGGATGGACTGGTTGGATCTCCTTGCAGTCCAAGGGACTCTCAAGAGTCTTCTCCAACACCACAGTTCAAAAGCATCAATTCTTTGGCGCTCAGCTTTCTTTATGGTCCAACTCTCACATCATACATGACTACTGCAGCAACCATAGCCTTGACTAGATGGACCTTTGTTGGCACTAGGATGGCTGTATTCAAAAAAGGATAATAACAAAGCTGTATTCAATAACAAAGATAAGTGGACTTCCCTGCTGGTCCAGTGGTTAAGACTTAGCCTTACAGTGCTCAGGGTTTGAGTTGATCCATGGCCAGGGAGTTAAGATCCCACATGCCTCATGGCCAAAAAACAAAAGCATAATGTGCTCAGTCACTTCAGTCATGTCTGACTCTCGGCGACTCTATGGACCATGGCCCGCCAGGCTCCTCTGTCCATGGGATTCTCCAGGCAAGAATATGCAATATTGTAACATTCAATAAAAACTTTAAAAATAGTCCCCATGAAATAATCTCTAAAAGTAATCTAAAAAAATAACAAAGATACTAAGATGATATGGAAAAATTTTCATCTCTATACATTATTGGCAGAAATCTACAGCCAGTGTAGAAAAGAGTTGTTAAGAGTTAAGTGTAGGGTAATCATACAACCCACCAGTTTGACTCATAGATATACCGGAAAGAAACGAAAACACATGTCTGTGCAAAATCTTGTTTATAAATGTCCATAGCAACATTACTTATAGTAGTGAATAGGTCCCAGATATCCATCAACTGCTGAATAAACTACTGTTTATCCATACAATGGAATATTCCTTAATAAAAAGGATCCCTAGAAATATGCTGCATGGATGCACTTTCAGAATAATACAAATGATGGCATGTTGTGGTTCAACTTCTATAAAATGTCCAGAATGGGCAAATTCACAGAGACAGATTAATGATTGTCGGGGGCTAGGGTGGACAGAAGAGGAGGAGTAACTGTTCATGGGTACAAGAGGTCTTTGGAGGGGTGATATAAATACACTGAACTTAGTTTGTAGTGATAGTTACACAGATCTGTGAATTTACTAAGGCACATTGGCTTCCCTGGTAGCTCAGCTGATAAAGAATTCACCTGCAATGCAGGAGAACTCAGTTCGGTTTCTGGGTTGGGAAGATCCCATGGAGAAGGGATAGGCTACCCAGTCCAATATTCTTGGTCTTCCCTGTGGCTCAGATGGTTAAGAATTTGCCCACAAATGTGAGAGACCTGAGTTTGATCCCTGGGTTGGGAAGATCCTCTGGAGGTGAGCATGGCAACCCACTCCAATAATCTTGCCTGGAGAATCCCCACTCCAGTATTCTTGCCTGGAGAATTTTGGGAGAATCGCCAAAAAACAACAGTGTGGAGTGGTGGTCGTCAGCCCCTGGGTTTCAGACAAGGAATCATATCAAGAATCATAGACACAGGGTGTTGGGAGTATTCTGTTTTCTTAGGTTGGATAGCATGTTCCTTTTACTATCATCTTCCTTTCTGATGTTTCCATATATTGTTTTTAGTCAGTGCCTATTATTGAAAACTTTATATGCACCGAATACTTTATAGTAAAATTCTGAGGGCATCCTTTTCTGCCTTAAAAGGAGCTAAGTATTCCACTAATGTAAAGTGACCCACGTTTATACTATTCCTGTACCCTAAGACTAATAGGGTGGGGCTGAGGGTGACCATTCCATCACCCCCACCCAAAGGTGGCCCATTGCTTAGCCAGCACATTTATGAGCTTTTGGGTTATAGAAATCTGAGTTGTTTTGTGTTATAAAATGGAGGTGCAAGGTTTTTTTTCCCCTAAAAGTCAGTTCTGTTATTTCATTTTTTAAGAAGGACTGGGCAGAGGAGGAATAGGTAAGGGTGAGAAGTGAGAGAAAAAAAAAAAAAGTATGTGGAGGAGTAGAGAATTTATTTTTATGAAAATGATGATCTGATACTCAGTTCTTACGTTTTCCTGAAATTGACATTTAAATGCCATCCAGCTCCAGGGACATCGATATAATCCTGTTGTCTAACAAAGACTTTGTATAAGCAAACTTCATTGAGCTTAATGTTTTGGTTGTTTTTTCATTGAAATATACTTTACATATCACATACGTTAATGTCAGTTGTACAACCTAACAATATTTGTATGCATAAAATGATCATAAGTCTAATTAACACCTGTCACCATCATAGATATTTTTTCTTGTGATGAGGATTTTTCAGATTTCCTCTCTTAGCAACTTTCAAGTGTGCCGTAAATGTCATTAACTAAGTCACCGTGTGGTATACGTTACTTCCCCAGTGTTTATTTTGTAACTGTACCTTTGGATCCCTTCTTCCATTTCACCCATCTTTTACCTCCTGGCTCTGGCAAGAGCCAGTGTATTCTCTATATTGATGAGCTCATTTTTATGTTCGTCTGCTTTGACTTTTTAGTTTCAACATACAAGGGAGATCCTAGAGTATTTCTATGTCTCTGACTTTCTTTTTTCTACTTACCATAATACCCTTAAGTTTCAGCCATGTTGTCATAAATAGCAAGATGCCCTTCTTTGTGTTGGCTGAGTAATATTCTGTATATACATGTTACGTACGCATCATGTTTTCTTTATCCATCTGTCTATCATTAGCCAGTTAGCCTGTTTCCATATATTGGCTATTTTAAAGCAGTACGTCAATGAAAAGCATATCTTTTTGAGTTAGTTTTGTTTTTTTTCTCTTCAGGTAAATAGGCAAATATTGCTGGATCTATTTTAAATTTTTGAGGAATCTCCATACTGTTTTCCACAGTGGTTGCACCAATTTATATTCCCACCAACAGTGCACGAAGTTTTCCTTTTCTTTGCCTCCTCAACAACACTTTGTATTTCTTGTCTTTATGGTAATAGCCATTCTAACAGGTGTGAGGCGATGGCTTATTGGAGTGTGGATTTGCATTTACCTGACGATTAGTGATGCTGAACACCTTGTCATCTTCCTGTTGGCCATCTGTGCCTTCTTTGGAAAAACGTCTATTCAAGTCCTCTGTCCATTCTTAAATAGGATTTATTTTTTGGTATTGAGTTGTATGAGTTCTTTGTACATACTGAATATTAGCCCCTTATCAGATATGTGTTTTGTAAGTATTTTCTCCCATTTGATAGGTTCTATTTTCATCTTGTGGATGGTTTCCTTTGCTATGCAGATTTTTTTTTTTTTTTAAGAAATCATTGGAAAAAGCCATGTTTTAGGACTAGTGATTGTGTCACAAGAGGAATGGCATCACTGATTTAAAGAGATACTGATAAACTAATTTAGGGAGGAAGACAAAAACTAAGAAAATGCTCAGTCTTCCAACTTCTTGGGTAGGTTCTATATAGAGAATGGGAACAGTTTATCCTGATGTTATGATTTGCAACCCCATAAATGCACTCAATTTGGTTGGTGAGAATTTCATTTGAAATCCTTTCTGTATCTTAAAAAAATAGTATATCTCTGGGGTACAAGATTATTCTTCCATCTGAAGCTTCCCTTTTGACTTCTTATATACGTCTCTCTGTTTTTATATGCTCACTTTTCAAAATTATAAAAGTTAAGTGGCATTTTTAGTCGCTGCTTTAAAGTTATTACACATGAATCTAAATTGGGTCTCATCAGCACCTTAATGTACAAACTCCTTATAACCCAGCCTTAATCAAAATGTTTTTAAGAATTAGAGCAATGATCAGCTATCAGGCTCCATGTGCTTTGCTCAGATATTAAATTTCAGATCCCCCGAGGAACAATTCACATGACTGTTGGAGTACCCCAAGTCTTAAATGAATGTCCCATGTTCCCCATCCCCTGAAACACTGTAGACAACACCCCCCGCTAATCCTAGTATCCTCATTTAGTATCTGCTGATTCTAATAATTATCATTTAATAATGTTTATTTCACTGAGTCTATTTTTAGAATAAATTCTGTGACAATGCTTTAGCTAACTGGCACGGTACTTGGATGCCTAAAATCAGATTCAAAGAATAACTTTTCTCATCAGTTTTGCACCCACTTGGCAGTAATCTGATCCAAACTCAATTCTAGTAGTCTTTGATGAGCTCTCATGTGGAGCCAAATCTAAATTCCTTCAAAGAGGGATGTCTCGCTTGCCCTCTCTGATCAGTGGAGCCCTCACCGACCTCCAAGAGCTTTCTAAGATGATTACAATGAGTGCTGTGATTGCAACCAGTTCCTGAAATCCCTTGGGGTATTTTTACCCTACATGCTGTTCATGCAGAGAGGAAGTTTCATCTCAAAGGAATGAAATAGTTCAAGGCAACTTTGGGCTTAAGTGTCATTTTTTTTTCATGTGAATCTCCATATTCTGTGGTAGAAAGAACTCTGTTTATTAAGACAGATGTTTCCAGTTCCCTAATCTTGACTCTACCTTTATCTAGGTTAGTGAACTTGGACAAATTACATAGATTCTATGACTGGCACTTTGTCTCTAAAATATAAGTTAAAATGGATGATTTCTAGAATGTCTTCTAGCATTAACATGCAATGTTTCCAAAGAAAGGTTTAGGACACTCTGCCCCTTTCTCCTTTTTTTCTATGATAGACACCCCAACTATTCATCTAAGGGGCTTCCCAGGGGGCACTAGTGGTAAGGAACCTGCCTCCCAATGCAGGAGACACAAGAGACACGGGTTCCATCCCTGGGTTGGGAAGATCCCCTGGAGGAGGGCACAGCAACCCGCTCTCGCATTCTTGTCTGGAAAATCCGGACAGAGGAGCCTGGAAGGCTATAGTCCATGGGACTGCACGAGGTGAACATGACCGAGTGAATGAGCATGTTCATCTAAAGTCCTTTTTTTATTTTTTTAAAAACTTTAGTTTGTATTGGAGCATAGCCGATTAACAAGGTTAGTTTTAGGTGAACAGTGGAGGGATAGATATATGTGTATCATATATGTGTATCAGCCATAGATACACATGTATTCATTCTTTTTCTTAAGGGCCTTTTTTCAAAACACAGTGTGATGACTTTTACCTTTGCTTTAAATCCTTGCTTATAGAAACTTGGTTGAGTGCATTTACCAAGTAATGATTATTTGACATCTACCAACTTAACATCTGGAGAAGGCAATGGCACCCCACTCCAGTACTCTTGCCTGGAAAATCCCATGGACAGAAGAGCCTGGTGGGCTGCAGTCCATGGGGTTGCTAGGAGTCGGACATGACTGGGCGACTTCATTTTGACTTTTCACTTTCATGCATTGGAGGAGGAAATGGCAACCCACTCCAGTGTTCTTGCCTGGAGAATCCCAGGTACGGGGGAGCCTGGTGGGCTGCCGTCTCTGGGGTCACACAGAGTCGGACATGACTGAAGTGACTTAGCAGCAGCAGCAGCTTAATAGTAAAGTATATCAAACATGTCTAGAAAGAGTGCCGTCTTCATCTACTTTTGTGATTCAAGGCCTACTTTTACTTATTACAATGGCATCATTGTTTTGGCTAATTTTAGAACATTAATTCACAATCAACAAAGCAAGTAGTAAGAGGTATATCTGTATCAGTAGGTAATTATGTATCAATAGATAATTTGCAAGAAATGACATAAATGCTTATTTATTTGAAGGATCCCATGGATAAGATGAAGTTGGAGTATCAGAGCCACTTAAAATCCCTTCTGAAACTCTTTAACTTGTTTTAATTGGGCAGAAAGGCAATGTGTTACTTCCGAAGTATTTAGTCATAGTAAAATCCAGTTCAGCTATTAAAAAAGAAAATCTTCTTTTCTCTCCCTACCCTAGAATGGTCGTAAAGAGTCTACAAATATGGTCTTTGTGTGTGTCTCAAATATCACTGGCATAATTATGTCCCTGTTTGGCTCATTAAACATTACATTCTCCTGTGAGTCACTGCCTGATGGTGCCCCAGCCATGAAACAGTGGCCTGTGAAACAAAGGGGAGAAAACACAATTTCATTCTAGTGGTTTTACCTTTAAGTGTGTTGTTGGCAATTGAGAACGTTGCTTTGAGGTGTAATTAATCTCACCGAAGTCTAGTGTTTTCCACTTATTAATAGAAAACCCATCATCTGCATTTATGGCAAGCCCAGACCTTCATCCAGACCCAGGGTCCACATTTATCTTGAGGGTTTGCATTGTTGCCTGCAGTCATAGGGAAAGGAGTACATTCTTCAGAAAGTGGCTCCTTGAGACCTTGGACACTGGAGTTATAATAAGCGTGGGAACTTGCCTCATCAATCTTGCCTGGTTCTGTGAAACGCACACATGGCCTCAGGAGCATTTAGTACTTTGAAAGCCAAGTAGGTGTCTCGCTAGAGGAATATTCCACCAGAGCTGTTGAGGTTGTCATAGCTGTTTAATTTGGGATTTGTGTAGGGTAGGTTAGGGACGAGAGACAGGGTGAAGTAGAAGATGAGTGAGTTATTTTGGTTCTTTTGGAACATTAATTTCATAATCTCTGAAGGATTATCTCCAGGAATTTTAAATGTTGAGAGATGAAGAATTTATTTTGTTTTTTCATATATAGAAAGTGTTTCTATACTTTCTACCATGCAAGAAATGGAAATTAACCAGCAGAGAGAAATGCTTATCTTAAATATGTTGATATTTTTTGGAATACTCAGTTGTCCCTTCCCCAATTTTTTTTTTAATGACCTGTGAACGCCCAGGTTACTCCAATAAGTGTTTGCTTATCAATATAACTCACCTTTCAACACCCACCACGATTGCCTCAGTTGGAGCCACGTGGCAAGTCACACTAGCTTTCTTCCTGACTCGGTCCCATTCTGAATGAGTAATTGATTACTTTTATTCATTATCGGTCAGAAGTTTGTGTGCCTTCATTTCTGTGTTAATCACAGTTTATTATGAAGAAGGCAATGGCACTCCACTCCAGTACTCTTGCCTGGAAAATCCCATGGATGGAGGAGCCTGGTAGGCTGCAGTCCATGGGGTTGCTAAGAGTCAGGCACTACTGAGCGACTTCACTTTCACTTTTCACTTTCATGCATTGGAGAAGGAAATGGCAACCCACTCCAGTGTTCTTGCCTGGAGAATCCCAGGGACAGGGGAGCCTGGTGGGCTGCCGTCTATGGGGTCACACAGAGTTGGACACAACTGAAGCAACTTAGCAGCAGCAGCAGCAGCACAGTTTATTGTGGGGTTTCTCTCTTGTAATGGAAAGTCACTTGGAAAAAAAATGAAAGAAACACCTTGTAATCTGCACTCTGAGAGATTGGGGTAGTAAACAGTTGTAGGCTCCTTGGTTACTTTTTTTCTCTTTGTTACAAATGGAAACTTTGAGGGCTTCTCCTTTGCCTTTATTGTAAGGACCTCCAGAGTTACTCTGGAGGTTGTCTTGCTAGTGGTGCTGTATGGAGCAGATGACCCTGGTGGTGATGTTTTGATTTGAACCCCTCCTATATGGTGATAGTCACTGTACTTCAGGGCCTCCTACCCAAAAGATGGACAACATCCAGTCAGGTTTCCTGGACCGCTGGAATCAAGGAGTCACTTTTAGAGTTGATTTTATCATCCATTTGGTGGAAAGAATCATTTCCACGTAGGTTTCATGAGGCCATGTTCCCCACCCCCTTAAACATCCTATATAACCCTACAAATCTAAGTAACCTTCTGTACTGCTAATTCTAAAAATTAACATTTAAAAGTGTTTATTTTACCCTGAGACTCACAGTCAGATTTACTTGTTTCATTTTGCATCCTAGGCATTATGTGTTAGTGATGAAATGGTAAGGTAGCACTTACCTAGGCTTTTTTTTCCCCCGCAATGACGTATCGTCCAATTTTTTCCAATTGTAGTACCGTCCTTGTCAGCTTCCTCCGGCATTGCTGTGCTCTGTGTGCATCATGCTGTCAACTTGAAGCACTGTCTTAACTCTGAACTTTAATGTCTTGACATTGTTGTTTTCACATGTAGGTTCTAAGTTTGCTTTCTGTTTTGCAGTTACGTTAAATCCTAATTCTAATCGACTCTAAACACTTTTGGCCTTCTGATTGATAGCCTTTGTGCTGGCAGTTCTAGATGATTCTAGAATTTAATTGGAGCATAGCTGATTTACAATGTCTTGTTAATTTCTGCTGTTTAGCAAAGCGATTCTGTTACAGACATGCATACACACTTTTTCATTTTCTTTTGCATTATGGTTTGTCACAAAGTACTTAATATAGTTCCCTGTGAGCCACAGTAGTTCTTGTTTGTCCACTCTCTATATACTAGTCTGAATCTGCTAATCCCAGACACTCACTCTACCCCTCCTCCATCTCTTCTCCCTCTTGGCAGCCGAAGTCTGTTCTCCCTCTGCAAGTCTGTTTCTGTTTTGTGGACAAGTTCATCTGTGTCATATTTTAGATTCCACGTGTAAATGATACTATATGGTATTTGTCATCTTCTCTGACATACTTTACTTTGTATGACAATCTCTAGTTCCATCCATGTGGCTGCGAATGGCACTACTTTATTCTTTTTTTATGGCTGAATAGTATTCCTTGGAAGGACTGATGTTGAAGCTGAAATTCCAGTACTTTGGCCACCTGATGCGAAGAGCTGACTCATTGGAAAAGACCCTGATGCTGGGAAAGATTGAGGGCAGGAGGAGAAGGGGACGACAGAGGATGAGATGGTTGGATGGCATCACTGACTCAATGGACATGAGTTTGGGTAAACTCCAGGGGTTGGTGATGGACAGGGAGGCCTGGCGTGCTGCGGTTCACGGGGTCGCAAAGAGTTGGTCATGGCTGAGCGACTGAACTGAAGTATTCCTTGTAAATATGTTTGATGGTTCTTGATTTGCCTAAAAATTCATTCTAAATAAGTGTGAGTCACCTCATTTAGGTACATCTGATGACTTAGGTATACCTGATACTATATCTGAAAATTATATCGTCCCATTTTTCATTGAAAATATCAAAAAAATCTTTCCTATGGTATTATAGTGCTATTGTTTCTCTAATTTAGAATTTGAAATGGTCACAGAAACTGTATGTGACTAGAAGAAAACTGTTGATAAGCTTGTTTTAATGTATTAAGACTACAGAAAAGATTGAGAGAGTGTACTGTTATTGACCAGGGTTCTTGGCATTCCTTAAATACAAACTGTTAAGAGGCCAGGCAAAAAAATTTAGGCATGGCTTTATTTGCAGCAGAGGGGAGTGAAGACAAATGCCAGGTTCCCTCGTTGCTGGTTCCTTGTACAGGGTGAGGGTGAGGGTGCGTCCAGGGATCAGGCTGGAGGAGTGGCTTAGGTAGTCTGCCCATCCCCTCGGTGGTGTGGATAGCAGGGGGCGTGCATAGTACCCTGCTTTTGCTCCCAACACCCTGTTTTTGCTCCTAGATCTTCAGAAGTGGTAGTTGGGTTTTTGGTCTTTCTGTGTCTTCTGTAGTAAAGAACCCACCTGCCAATGAAGGAAATGTAAATGACACAGTTCCAATCCCTGGGTCAGGAAGATCCCCTGGAAGAGGGCATGGCAACCCACTGCAGCATACTTGCCTAGAGAATCCCACAGACAGAGGAGCCTGGAGGGCTACAGTTCAGAGAGTCTCAGAGTCCGACACGGCTACAGCATGCACAGCAGCATGCCTGTCTCTAGTTTGCCCCAGCTGTCATGCATAGTTATCTTTAATCCCATGTGATTTCTTTGCATTTTGTTGCTAGAGGAGGTACTTGCCCAGGTGCAAGCACTGCAAAGAGTCGAGGTCCCAGCCTGTCTCGATTATATCAACATCTATTCTATCAACAGCCTCTTCCTTCCTAACCTCCCTAACAAGGACATGGTGTTGATCTCTGGACTGCCCACATCTTTGCCCTGTGAAAGTCACCTCTAAATGCTGGGGAAGGTCCCATTCCTTCTAGAGCATGTGGACCCATTTAACTGATGGTGTAACATCTGCCCCCAGAGTACCAACTCTAGGGTTGCTTGTTGCTTGTAGTTTCAAAATCTTTTTCATAGTAGCGGGGGTCATTACTGCTCTCCTCACCCAGACCCTGGGTACCAACAAAATTAAGTACTTGCTATAAGCTATAGGTGCCTGCAAGCTATCCATCTGTTGATGACAAATAGCAAACAGGGATAGCCTAATGATATTCACATGATTGATTCATATTCATTTATACATGGAGGAGGATGCTGAGACAGCTAAATAATTAAATCACATAATGCAATTAAACTTGCTCTATTCGAGTGCTCTTTTTCTCCCATTCTTCTTGCTGACAGTATGCATACTAGGCTTCATCCCAGTGCAGTTAAGCTGATTAGGTAATACTAAGCTGCTCAAGTATGTAGTAGGCTTTTTTGTTGTTGCCTTTTTTTTTTTTTGCATGAAATTCTTTATATCAAACACCAGATTCTCAAGGTATAACTTCAGGTCTTTAAATGATGTCCATAAAGGTTTTGTTTGAACACATTCCAGCAGACACAAGTGACCTTAATCCTCTAAGAGTGCCCAGGCTCCCAGAACTGCTCACTGGCTTTCGATCTTAGATATTCCTTTGTAAAGCAAACACATGTAAATTTTTCAGGCATTTCTTGAAATGTTGTTGAGTAGATTGGGCTCTTGCTCTGACAGTTTCTTCCTCACAAGGAAAATAATCTACAGGATGAAAATCTACTTCTTCATCTACTTGCCATCCATCCATCCCTCAGTTTGTATCTAATAATTATACTAATATGCTAATAATTTATATTGTATATTGATTGCCTAATATATGCCTTATAATACTGTAAGCAACTCACATTTCTCTACTTGAATGTACACAATAGGCTTGTAATACTATATTATTCACTTTCTATAAGAAATGATATGGAGGATAAAGTAGATTAGATATCTGGCTTAAGATCATATAATTCATTATTAAGAAAACCTGAATTTGAGTCTAGCTCTAACTCCAAAGTCCACATCACTTTCCTTGCATCAAGCTGCCCCTTGATAAGAGATATCAGAAGGAACAGTATATTGTGCTTCCAATCCAGCTTGGTAGAAATCTGTTTCTGACAGTGTTGAGCAGCTTGTCTAAGGAGGACGAAAAAAAGTAAGCCTCTTCTATTGTACACGTTCCACCTCCCAATCAGATAGCTGTCACATCAGATCAGGACACAGCTTCTGTTGTTGGTCACTATGGCCATTGGTGTATTGTCAGTCTTTGCTGAATCCCAGATCCCAGCAGGCTCAACTAAATCTGCGTATTAGGTAAAATAACAAAGGAATTAAAGGCTTTTACATGAGCATCAAAATTTCATCCTCCTGTCAGTGTCTTAGGTGTTTTTCAGAAGGACTTTGTTGTGCAAAGAAGGTCATCTCATTAAGCAGTGAAAGACAAATCCTGTTGCTTTTGCTTTTCTTTATGAATCTTCTGCATAAAATACTGATTTTTTAGAAAAGATGTCAGTGTTTTCCTTAGTAAGACCTTTTTTGTGTGTGTAGAGCTAGCCATTCTTATCAAAATGTTGTTGTCTTTTGGAATAGTGAAACTGATCTCTTGACTGCTGTTCTCTTGACTGCTGTTATTCCAAATTGGAGATGAATGAAGAAATTAATGCATTGGAGGAAATAACAGAAAAAGTCAGGTGTTGTTAGTATTATTAAGGACTTAAAACAATAGAATCTATAAATTGTTTAGAATCGAGTTGTTTTAGAGATTATACAGCTATACTCTTAAAAATCTAAAACAAAATAAAAATGGTAAAAAATAAATGAATATACAGTTCATAAAAAGTAAATGAAAATAGTTGGATATTCTTTAATATTTACCTTGACTAGCGATCAGAAAGCATGTTTTAAACAATATTTTATGCATCTATTAACAAATATCCCCCAAATATGTTATGGTGATGAGGATAAAGAAAATTGATAAACTCCTCTAATGCTGGTGGTTATGTCAATTTAGTCACACACGATAGGCACTTAGTACGTTTTTATTGCAAAGATCATGGTCATAAAATTTTATCACATTTTCATTTGTCTATGTATTATTTACCCTTTTCCTTCATAGAACTTCAAGTCTAGAGGAAGGTGCAATGATATATATGAATAACTGCGTATTAGTACAGATCATTATGTAAAGACAAGGAAATAGGTGACCCAGAGTCAGAATTTTTGTGGTTCCAGAAGGTCTTATATGATCAGTATCAACTAAGTTAAACCTGAAGGACAAGAATAGGCTATAAGCAAAGTGGGGGGATGGTACTGAGGGCAGAAGGAAAACATGGGTGTGTTTCCAGGTGAAGATCATTTGACCCTTGAAAGAACTGAGAGAGATTCCCTCTAGCCTCCTGGAGGTGAAGTGATTGGTCACAAAGCTAGAGATGTTAAGTGTGGACCAGATCATGAAAAGTCTTGCTCAAAAGCCATGTCAGAAAATAGGAATCTTAGCCAAAGGATTGACGGGTTTTAAGACAGAATGCTGTGTTTGAATTTGCATTTGACAGAGTTCATTCTGCTTATAGAATGGATGTAAGGAGGGCAAATAAGAATGATGATGAAGACAGGACCAACTGTCATGATTGAGGGGAGTGATGGTGCTGACTGGTTTAGTAGGAATAGAGATACAGGGCTAGTAGTGAATTTAGGAGACAGAACCAGTAGGACCTTGTGATGAATTGGGTGTTTGGCAAGCAAAGGAAAAGTAGGTCATGTCCAGGTTCCAGCTTAGGGAACTCAGTGAATGTTAGGGTCTTTTTTGTTTTTTTTTAGGGCAACTGAGCCAAATAGAGGATGTGAGGGGCTAAGGCATACATTCTGTTTTAGGCATAAGGAGTCAGTGGGATCTATGGAAAATTGAGGTGAATACAGCAAGAGGCAAGTTACTGTACAAGTTTGAAGCTGCAGAGAGAGAACTCTGCTAGCAATGTAAATTCATGTGTAATCAGGATATAAATGATATAGATGAAATATCAGTGCTATAAATCTAACATTTAGAAATAACTAAATGGGGACTTCCCAGCAGTCCAGTGGTTGCGATTTAGCTTTGCAGTGTCAGTAATGTGGGTTCCATCCTTGGCCAGGGAACTAAGATCCCACATGCCACGTGCTATGGCCAAAAATAATAAAATATAGAACAAAATTCAATTGTATTATTTAGAAAGCAATAATGAAATGTTAAATAGTGAAGAAATTAGCAAAAACAAAACTGATATATCTACTCTTAATCATTAAGAATTGGCCTAATGAAAAATTAATAATACTATGACAAAACGAGATAACATCTTGAAATATATGTGAAATATATATGTGTGTGTATATGTATATACACACATCACACACCCTATTCAAAGAAAGTCAAAAGATTAACTATATATTTGAAAAAGAAAGATCTGAAAATGAAATATACCAAATTATTAATAGTATTAGTTTTGGGGAACTTGATAACAATGGATGATGATGTCTTTTTAAAATACACATATTATTTGTACTTTTCTATAATTTTTATCAACATAATAAGCCATGATTTTCAATACAAAATACATCATCAAATGTTAAAGATGTTTTTGCATTGTATTTGACTTTGCTAAAATATTTGCCAGTTACAATGTCCTCATAAAAGATTTTACAAGATTGTTTCCTCGGTAGAGTTTCTCAGTAGACAGCAATACAGAATGTAGTTATAAATTTAATCTTTTGTGGCCCACCCAAACAAAAGCAGCATAGTATAATGGGGAAAATACTCTTTTAGAAGTCAATAGAGAGATTTCCACCAAATCTGCTCCTTGGAGTTCTTTAGCAAGTTGTTTAACCTCTGAGGGCCTCGATTATTTGTAGGATAAGAGAGTTGGCCCAGATTTTATCTAAGGTGAACTCCCACTCTATTTTGCCTGAGTCCAGGTCACATAGGAAAAAAATTATATCAAACTGTGTTCCAATCAAATCATCCCTTATTTATTCAGATATGTGACTAAATGATCACAGTCTAAGTTGCTTTTTTTTTTAATGTGACCTGACATCTAATGGAAGTGTATTTATTTCAAAGGGAGTTTAGTGTCTGTTCCTTATGTTTTTGTTTCTTTTTGTCCTACAAAGATTGAAAGTCCCTGCCATATTAATGTGCGGAACATAAAACACCAACCACTTCCTGAGAGGTAATTTTCCAAGAATGAAAAATATGAGAATGCTGTTGGATTGTTTGCTTTTCTATCATTCAATGTTGTATTAAAACAACCATTTTTCCATAGCTATGAATGGCTTCACTCTTGAAAACTGTCAGTTACAGATGAAAAGTGATAGCACTCTGGAAGCAAAACCATTCCCAAATCGCACTAGTTTTTCACATGAATTTGAAGTCTAATCAGTGGCCCACATTCATACATAAATGTATCTATTGTGGGGTGAAAAATTAAGAAATGATCTTTAAGCTTTATCTCAAACCTGGTTTTCAACAAAATATTACCCTTTTATGTTTACATTTTAAAATGAATTTTTATCAACCTGTCAATCAAATTCTTTCCATTTTTTCCCCCCAGGGACATATTTACCATTTATTTCTGCCATGATTCATGAATTTCAACATACTAGGAGTTGGACAGCATGAAGTAAAATCTAGAAGTTGCCATAGTATAGTTTACTGAGACTTCCATATTCTTGCACTAGAATAGTGTGTATGTGTGTTTTCTGATTCTAAGTGTTTATTTAAGAATGCATTTAAAAATAATAAAAAAGCAAAACACTTAATAAAAATTTAAATCATCAGTAATCCCATCGCACATTGAAAACCACTGGGCTAAATTTGGCCTCATTTTAGAGTCTCTTTGGACAGACTGTTATTATGGGAACAGGTGTCTCATGCTAAATCTGATTGCACATTTCTGGTTTCCATTAAGGGACAAGGCGCCATCAGAACTCGTGTAAAATCTCTGGCTTCATCCCAATTTCAGAAGTCAGTTGTGCAGATGACTCAAGCAAGAGCTTAAAATAGTGGATGATTTAAAAACCAAACCAAAACAACAACAACAAAAAGCTTCCCCTGTGGCCTTGGGAGAAATGTCCCTTGTGTTGGTGTGGCTGGAAAAAAAAACAACTCCTTCCTCAGTACTGGAGCAAGCATGGTTTCCTCCTCAGCATACACAGGGAGTGACTTTAAAGTGGCCTTAGGGCTCATGCAATAAACTGAGACAGCTGTCTTTCTTTGATATGGTGATTACTCTGTGTCTGCATCTCAGAAAACGTAATGAAAGGCACGTAGAAATAAGAGATGTTGGAGCCAAGTTGGTCCAATAGTTTAGTACCAATGTCAAAGTCAACTCTATAAACTGTGAATTGGAAGGAACGTGATATTTTGTTCTACCTAACTCTTCAGTGCCCATTCTGTGCACTCATGGCACACATATGCACTCACCATGCCCTCAGTTGGAACACCTTCCCCATATGTTGCCCATTTCAACTCCTACATCAAACTATGCTGAAATGTAATCTTCCCCACAATGGCTGCCACAGACCTTCCTAAGCAAAGCTGGGCTTTCTCTCCTCTGTGCCTTGTGATATTTTGTATATACTTCCCGTCTACTCTTGGCATGCTTGTCATTGTTCAGTAATTATTTGTCTCTTATTCATCAGAGACAGATAATACTTTGGCCACCTGATGCAAAGAGCCGACTCAGTGAAGAAGACTTTGATGCTGGGAAAGATTGAGGGCAAGAGGATAAGGGGACAACAGAGGATGAGATGGTTGGATGGTATCATTGACTCAGCAGACTTGAATTTGAGCAAACTCCGGGAGCTAGAGAAGGGCAGGGAAGGCTGTTGCACTGCAGTCCATGGGGTCGCAAAGAGTCAGACATGACTGAGCGACTGAACAACAAATTCAATCAGGGAGCTCCTTGGGGAAATTGACTGTCTTAGTTATCTTTGGACTCAATGTCCAGTACCTAGAACACTGCCTAACCTGAGTAAGGATGTACCCGTATGTCAGTTTAACAAAAAGACTGACTATGTTTAGGCAAATTGTGGTAGCCTGGGAAATGATGCTTTCACAACCTCTACTGAAATCTGAAGTTTCTTGTGTGAGGAACTGAGAAGGACTTTTCAGATTTCTTTGAATACATTGTCAGTGTTGTTTACCATCTACTCTGCAGAATTTAAAATCTGCTCAATGGAATAATATCCTAGACCATGTATAAGAATGATACAAGTGAGGTGAACTATGCAAATGAGATGATATAAAACATTTCCATTTTTATTAGAGGTTGGGAAGAAGGCAGATCATTTCTGAGTTTAAAAAAGAAAACTTTTATTGGAGCCTAGAGAAAGAGTCTGTTTCATAAATTGCATTAAATATTTGGTATGTAAAATTCCGGCTGTTGTTCTGCATTAAATGGATACAATGCAGCCCTTACCTAATTAAGAAACCATATGGAGTCAAGACACATTTACATAAACAAAAGCAGAGAAGCCAGCTCTATTGTGTTGTCTCTGATTATGTAACTTGGTTTCCAAGGTGTGGATTTGTTCTCTGACTTAAATATTGCCATGGACCGAATGGTTTCCAGACATTGAATGAAATTTAGCTATTTGTAAGGTGCCTTGACTTCATTTAAATATTGCAGTGAAAGGGACCCTGGAATACTACGCAGTTTCCTACGTTTAATAACTGCTTGCCTGTTAAAGCCAGTAGTTTTGGAATCTGGCCAACAGGAAATCCATTGTATATTATTACATAGCTTTGCAGGATAACCATGTGCCTGGCGTATGGTTTAACAGTTTACTATATGTTTGTTGAATAAATAAATGCCTCAGTGTGTTTTCAGAGTTGGTGACCTAACACAATTGCTCTAGCATACACATGGGTAGCAAACAGAAATGGTATAAACAACAGTTTGTATCATGACGAGCACTGGGATGAAAATAATAACCATCACAAAACCGAAATATGAATATTGGGGTAATAAGTTTGGAGTGGAAATCTAAATCATAGTTATAATTCTTTCTCTTTTGTTTGACGGTCTTTATCCAGGCAATGATACTGATGGCAGTCAGTGGTGGCAAATTATATAACATTTTATTACTTACTGTATTTTACCACATATATTATCTCACTTTACCATCACAGGGTACCCATTTTATGAATGAGAAAAATGGAACTTCAGAATTAAGTTCTTCACCTAAGGCCACAAAGTTAAACCAGACTTTAAATCAGGTTATTTGATTCTGAAAGATCTTTTGTTTTACCGGACTTACTCTTTGCTTTATGGCAGAGTTATTGGTGGAACTTGCAAACACAAATGCATGTTTTGTTGCAGTGAGAAGTGCTCTTTGGAGACAGAAGAGAAAAAAATGAAATGTATTTCAAAATACTCTTGGGGAAAAGGTATGAAAATAATTTAGAATTTCTCAGAATATGTTAAAGCTCAACTTCGTTCATACTCTAACCCATGAAATGCCAGTGCCCTGATGTTCCAGGGTTTTATGAGTCCCAGTTTGGAATGACTGTTCCTCTGCCGTGCCCAGTCCTGTTACAGACTTCACATTTCAAACCATCCAACATTGGCAGTTCAACCTGGTTAAATATAAAATGACAAAAGCCCCGGTTCCAGTCCCTTTATTTTTACTGACGTTCACTGCATCGTGGTATACTCCTTGTATTTTAATTGGAGTTTTAGTCGTTAACTGTTCCTGCTTAAGAGAGGGGAAGCTATTGCTAAAGGAAACATTGCAAAACCCTTCTCATTATTTTATTCTCAGCCATGCTCGTTCTCTGACTGCTTTGTCTGTTCCTGACTTTAGTGAGGATGCCTGGTCAGTCGACTCTAATCAGTCGAGTCCTTGCTGTGCTGTTCTCTCAAGTGTTTTCTGGAGACCTTTTCTGGGTGTGTCCATAACACACTCATACAGACCTGGAATCACAGTCCAGCCAAAGGGATCACTGAGTGACCCTGAAGATGAATGTTACATGTAATGTAAGCAGGTGAGGAGCCACACAGATCCTTTAGCTTCTCATATTTTGGTTTTTTGAGCTGTGTAACACTGAGTGCCCCGGTGGCTCAGACGGTCTGGTAGGCTGTCCATGGGGTCGCAAAGAGTCAGACACGACTGAGGGAGTTCGCTTTCACTTCATCGTTGCCATAATGTAGGCACTCACTCAATGACACTATCAGACTTCTAAGGGCCCATTCACTTGAACTGAAATGGAATTGTGAGGTGTTTGAGTCAGATTTGCATTCAAATTCAGTCCCCACTTACTAGCAACATAACTTTAGATAAGACATATATTTGAAGCATTTTCTCAAACGCAGAAAGTGGTACTCAACAACCCGCCACTTAGATGTTATAAAGTTTAAATGACTTAATCCATGTAGAAGGCTTATCACCATAACCCTATAACCATTCAATACATGGCAGCTCTTATTTTTACTCTCTGCTAACGTAGTTCCCTGGTGGCTCAGATGGTAGAGAATCTTCCTGCAATGTAAGATACTCAGGTTCGGTCCCTGGGTTGGTAAGATCCTGACCACTTGGGAATGGCTCCCCACTCCAGTATTCTCGCCTGAAGCATACCATAGACAGAGTACCCTGGCAGGCTACAGTTCGTGGGATCACAAAGAGCTGGACACAACTGAGCAACTAACAACAACAACAAAACCTGCTTTCCGTGTTTTGTTTTTAGCTTCCCCGAATACTTAACGCTGTGAGCATTGGGATTTGATAGAGTGAAGCTTCACACTCTGGCTTTCAAACAGAAGATCTTGAGTATCAGTGAGTGTTTCCTGCAGAAACAACGGGGGAAAGCTGACAGATTCTTTGGAGGTGAATGCCTCCTGATGTGTGTTCAGCCTCTGTGTTGTCAGAGCTGGTTGTCTGTGCCTTCTGCAGCTTTTCCCGGTGCTCTTCCTCACTTCCAGCAGGAACAAAAGATAGGTTGATGCCCACCACATGTATTCCTTCTATCAGGAAAGTAAAAGCTTTCTCAGAAACGTCTGTTTATGACTCACTGGCCATCGATGGGTGTCACGTGGCCCTGCCACCTGGGAAGAAGTAAACTCAGTCTGTGACTTTTCATTCCTCTACCAAGTAGGAGAAGGCAGTTGTCATCAGCATTTGTCACACTGAGTTTAAAAGTACAATCTGAGTTATAAAGCAGTGGTCAGCGTACTGAGATTCCAAGTAAGTTTACCTTGAAGTCTAAAATACCCATGCAGTCTTCCATATGATCATTTATTAAAGTAAGCCATCCCCCGCCACTCGCCTCCAGGCCTAGGATTTGTCAGTTCAGTTCAGTTCAGTCGCTCAGTCGTGTCTGACTCTTTGCAACCCCATGGACCGCAGCAGGCCAGGCCTCCCTGTCCATCACCAACTCCCGGAGTTTACTCAAGCTCATGCCCATTGAGTCAGTGATGCCATCCAACCATCTCATCCTCTGTTGTCCCCTTCTCCTCCTGCCTTCAATCTTTCCCAACATCAGGGTCTTTTCCAGTGAGTCAGCTCTTTGCATCAGGTGGCCGAAGTATTGGAGTTTCAGCTTCAGCATCAGTCCTTCAAATGAATATTCAGGACTGATTTCCTTTAGGATGGACTGGTTGGATCTCCTTGTAGTCCAGGGGACTCTCAAGAGTCTTCTCCAACACCACAGTTCAAAAGCATCAATTCTTCAGATTTGTCAGTAACTTTTGTTTAATGTTATTTAAGTGTATTTGATTTGTGCTGTTCATTTCTGTTGTATAGCAAAGTGTTTCAGTTTAACATATATATACACACACACATTCTTTTTCATATTCTTTTCAATTATTTCATCTTCTTTTCTATTCTGGTTGTTAGCAACTTCTAGGTCCCAGCTTGGAACTTCTGTTGGCAACTTCCTAGTCCAGTGGGTTAAGAAGGGGGTGTCTGCAGGGGAGCAGCCTTCACTTTATGAGGGGAGCATCTGAAGGGCAGGGCACTGCTTCACCAGGAATTCAAGCCTGACCCTAGGGAGGGTCCTCATGAGGGGAAGCCGGAGATAATCAGTGTGAGAGAAACACCACCCCCAACACTTCAGGATGCACACAAAGCAAACCAGGGGAGAAAAAGGAAAATAGGTAACTCTTCCGTGTGCCTGGTAAGTAGCTTCAGTCTGTTGGCCACTTTGTGACTATTATCCAGGCAAGAATACTGGAGTGGGTTGCCGTGCCCTTCTTCAGGGCATCTTCCCGACCCAGGAATTGAACCTGTAGTCTCTTAAGTGTCCTGCATTCACAGGCAGATTTTTTTTTTAACCACTAGCGCTCTTCTGTTTTCACTTCATTTTTTGTCAGAAGGATGCAAAGAAATGGTAATATGTGTACAAATGTATGCCTACAATCTCTCACCTCTCCACTCTTACCAGCACAAATTGACTTTCGTTGTTGTTGCTTTTTGTTTTCCTGAAACCTGGCCTTTTCCGTAAATATACATGATATTTATGTGGCTTCAATAATAGTTAAGATAGAATGCTACATTCAGCCTTTTTTTTCCCTCCTCTGAACGTTGAGATTGATTGATTCTTTTAATTTCTTTTCCTTTTTTTAAAAATTGAAGTTTAGTTAGTGTTGTGTTAGTTTCAAGTGTACAGCAGGGTGATTCAGTTGTGTGTGTGTGTGTGTGCGTGTGCGTGTACACATACATATTACTGCCCTGTACCACGATTCTTTGCCATTATAGGTTGGCTGTTAAAAGGTATTGAACATAGTTCCCTGTGCTGTTCTGTAGGTCCTTACTGTTTATCTATTTTTTATACAGTCGTGTATATCCATTAATCCTGAACTCCTAGTTTATACCCTGCCATATCCCCTGTGGTAACCGTAACTTTGTTACCTCTGTCTATGAGTCCGTTTCTATTTTATAATTAAGGTTGATTGATTCTTAATGGACGTCCTCGGAACAGCCAGGACACTTCAAGCAGCCTTTCCCGTTCCACTCTTCTACTCTCTGAAGGCTGAACTATTTTATCAAAAGGCGCTTTATTAAAGTAGCAGGAAGCTATCCTAATTGCTTTCAGATCTCTGTGTGTTTTGGGGCTCAGATGGTTAAAGCGCAATTTATCTTATATTCCAGTCATTTTACTTAGGCTGGTTTAATATTGTCTGTTTACTTAGAAAGTGTTTTCTGTGCCCACACCCCATTTCAGTAGTCTCTTCTCACATTTATGCATTGTTATTGATACTAACTGAACAGCAGCGGGTAATGCACACCTGTGTTCACTTGGGCTACCACTTTGGGGCTTTGTATTTGTTCATCGGGTGACCCTTTTCTGTATCAGTGAATTACTTTGGACAAAACTCAAACCCCTGATGGGAGTGTGAGCTGTTTGATGCCCATATAAAGTCTTTTAATACCTCTGCCATTTCCTCTAGTGCATGGATTTACAGAAGCCTGAGGAGACTTGGTATTTATTGAAGATGGAAATTGTTTGAGCAGTCATTAACAAAATGAATTAATATGTGACATATTTTGTGAAGCCCATTGTAAATATAATTTAAAACATTAAAAAAAAAAACACTTCTCAGATTCTCTCCTGAAACCCTTCTTTTTCCATGTGATAGATACATATTTTATTTTTTGAAGGAGTTTATCAAACTTTTATGGCTTAAACTGTTTGCTCTCTCATTATTTGGAATATTGGCTTTAATGATGGTTTTTTCATCTTGTGAGTTAACTTTTCTATTAACATGAGTTAACTTTTCTGTTACAAATGTATTTGAAAACTTATAAATCTCAAGCTCTTTAATATGTGAACCCCCCCCCACACCTTGATTTGATATATTTAATGAAAAAATAGTTTGGAGAATCAAGCTCTTGTGTTTAATTTATTTCAGTGGTGTAGTACTTATGTATTCCTGTTGGTGAACAGTCTTTCCCATAACTCAGTGCCTTTTATTTCTTTTTTCTTTACACACACACAAAATTACAGGCATTCATTCCTCCTATGTGCTTTTGTCTTTGATGATACCCACTACAGGCTCTTAAAAAGGACATTCCACCTAATGTGAGTTTTGTTTACCCTTGAGAGTGCTTAGTCATTTAGCTTCTTGACTCCAGTGTATAGAAATGTCTGTGTTTGTTCAGAATTACAATGATGGCACCCAAGAAGCCAGGTTAGGACACAGACACCTCCTGGCCTCCAGACTCTCTCCTAATAACCTGGATTTTGTTCTGCTGGTTTCATTAGGTCCCTTTTCTCAAGCTTGTCATAAAGACTGGTTTGCTTTGAATGAGAGAAACCCTCTCTTGGGCAGAGTTGATCTTGGTATTGAAGATCAATACCAATACTTGGTATTTGCTTGTTCTTTCTCCGGAATGCCATGGGAAGGCATAAAATAGGGTTCTTCTTGGTTATGCTCCACATTGCTCAGTAGTTATGTCTTTCTTCCCTTGGCCGTGTGCTAGTTTCCTGGGGCTCAAGTCCTTGCTAAATAGAGTAAAGCGGCAATGGAGCAAGGTCTTGGCTCCTGCTTTTTCCTTTTCGTATTATTTCTCTCCACTCATCACTTTCCTATACTTGGGGAGACATATTTATTTCACTTTGAGCAAATGTAACTATAGGTCTTAAACTATAGCTTGTTAGTGATTTGTTTTGGTTCCTAGCTTTCAAAATGAAGTCATCCATGGGTGGAAATGTTGGGGCAGGGAATGATGGTCTAAGACAAGCAGAAGAAATACACATTCCCTTTAGAAGGTTTGGTAAGTTTGGAAATGAAACTATATCCAAGGTTGAACACCAGTCTCCAAGGTTCATAGGTAAAGAAAGTGGACAGTTGCCAATCCTTTGGACATGTCTTATGACCGACCATTCTCCACCAACATCACCATTATTCATACTCATGTATGGGAGAACCAGATCTATTCTCTCCATTATTTCAGCATTTTGAGGCAGCTGGGGGCCCTCATTGAATACTTCGAGGTAACCACTCACCAGGCTGAATCTCAAGATTCAGCCACAGGTATCTCTCTCAGTTCTGTCAACAAAAATATAAAGATTTAAAGCTGTAGTTAGAGGAGGGCTCCTATTCATTATCTTCAGTTGTCCAATAACCCTGGATGTGTGTTAGGCTAAAGGTACCCTATCACGCGAATTCAATCTCTAGACACTAATTCCTCTGCATAGGCCTTGCGGGCGTGCTGATTAGGATGCAGAGTTTTCCAGTACAGATTCTTAGAGCCGGTTGTGTTTCTCACCCGGATGCAGGTGCTGCCAATGTAGACTGTTCTGACACCTTCTTCCATTTCACAGGAACCGACAGTGGTGAAGTCCTCCCTGACTCCATCCCATCGGCTCCTGGGACTCTGCCTCATTTCATAGAGGAGCCAGACGATGCTTATATCATCAAGAGCAACCCCATTGCACTGAGGTGCAAAGCAAGGCCAGCCATGCAGATATTCTTCAAATGCAACGGCGAGTGGGTCCATCAGAATGAGCATGTCTCTGAGGAGAGTCTGGATGAGAGTTCAGGTAAGAATGGGAAGCAACAGAAGAATCTGTGGTAGCTTCTCAGATTTTTCTGTCAATATGACTGGGGAAACCTGTGTTAAGTCAGACACCTTATTTGAGTGAAGTCATGTTAACAGTATCCGAGGAATATAAGAGGAAGTCGTGTCTTGAAATGACCCCACAACACTCCTGCTGGTCTACTCCAATATGGTAGACGAGCATTTTTTATTTAATTTTGTATAAAAGTTAATATTCTCCCTGGAAATAAAATCAGGCAGTCACTGTTTTCATTTTCTGAATTCTGAATATTTTTTTCATGACATAAATCTTTCAAGAAGCACCCTTTTAAGCAGCCTAAATTCAGTTTCTCTAATCTTTCTTCCTGGCTATTATTCTTGTATGCTTCATTCTTTACAGCTGATGGTTTCTGAGTCGTCTGAGTTCTTTTGATTACTGTGTAATGATAAAGAAGTTCACATTAGAAGACCAGATTTGAATAGGATCTCCTGTATAAAAGAATTTCAGGACCATCTTTATTAGCTGGCTGATTTGTCTGGTGAGGAGTGATGATGAGAATAGTGATCATATTAGCTAATATTTATTGAGCACTTACTATTTAACCAGACCTTATCTAAGCTTCTGATACACATTATCCTACTGTCTTCTCAACAGCCCTCTGGGATAAATAATGCTGTTATTGCCTTCTTATAAATAAGGGAACGGAGGCTCAAAGAGATTAAGTGAACTGTGGGCTTGCTTGTGCTGGATATCTAAATAAGATCATTTGACTCAAAACTTTCAAAATGTATTACTTTTATATTTTAGCATATAATAAAAACAGTATATGCTTTTGAACTTTGGCTTCTCAGACTAACAGAAAATTTAGCCTCATCCTAAATCCAATTTGATGTTACTCTATGTTATTGATTTTTATTAGTTCTAAACTTACTAGATGTCAGATTTGGAATAAATAAAGTCATGAATAATTAGGAAGTTGTATCAGCTTAATTTATTAACTATATACCAGTCCTGATTAGTACACTAAGCTAAGTCTTTCAGAGTATTCCAGGAAGGGGAGGAGGCAAACTCTGATGTAGACCTTCATACCTACTAATAGGTATGACCTATTATAAGCTACTAATATATTATGACCAGTATAAGTGCAAATGAAGTTATGATAAATGTCTAAAGAGAAGTAGATGGTGCTAGGGAGGATTTTAAAAAATCATGTCTAACTGGGACTCTCAGGAAAGGTGTGGAAGGCATAGCATTTGAAAGGAGCATTGAATTTGTAATTCTATTAAGCATAATTGATGCTACACTCTATTGAAGAGAGAGGGGTCTCAGTGGTCAATATTAGCAAATGAAAGAAAGCTGAGTGTGTGTTCTACTTAGTTTGGTTTGGTTGAAATATAAAATTGATACAGGAGATAGCAGTTGATAGCTGGAAAACAGCTGAATTAGTGGCATGAAAGACCTCAAATATCAGAGCAAGAAGTCCTTTACTCAATTTTATGGATATTTTCTTAATGGTAGGGATTGATTATATTGACATACAGGAATGCAATGGCTTTGAAACTATACTTCAAAAGATGAATCTGGAACAAGCCTTTGGGATGGTAAGGAGAAGCAGGAATGGAGAAGTTAAGAGACTTGAGTAATTCAGCTGAGAAAGTAAGGTCTGCTTCTTGAGAAATGGCCACAGAAATAAGAACTAGATAGCTAATGTGACAAGCAGTGTCACAAATCGGACTTAATAGCTGAATGATTGAATGAATGGAGAAATAAAAATGAATCTCTTAACAGAAGGAAAAGGGTTATGCAATTAATATTAGTAATCACATTAGCAAGGAGAAAAGTCTGAGATCATTGTTTGAACAAACTATACTTGAAATACTTACGGGATAATGAAGAGATATAGATCTGGAACTAAGGCCCTCATCGTAAAGAGTGAACCCATGGAGATGGAGGAGTTGTCAAGAGAGAATGGGCAATATGACAAGAAAATGGTCCTAGAGACGCAGACACACCTCCTGAGGAGTCAGAAGAGAAACATCCGCACCCAACAAGGAAGTAAGCAGGGTATGCTGTGTTCCAAAGCAGAGGGTGAAAATCATTCCATAACGATCTTCAGATATTACTCTGTCTCTGCCTAGGAACAATGAAGGAGGCAAAGAACTGAACATATATATCAACAGTGCTAATGATTATGCAGTTCTGAGCTAATTTGGGTTTGTAGCATAAATGTATCAAAAGGCAGAGAATCACAATTCCCTAATCATTGCACTTTGGAATTAGAATGAGGAAGAAAACAGAAGTGCTTGTTTTAGATATACTATTCTTCAGACCAAAAGCATGCTTAGAATTCCAGTTTCTAAATGTGAGGATGGGAAGGGATCTCAGTGGTCAACATAACAGCTCTGTTTTGTTTATTAAAATAAAAGGTTCCAAGAAACACAAGTAGTTCTTGGCATAGCTATTGCTAGAACCCAGATCTCCTGATCTTCACTATGGATATGTTTCCTTGGTACTATAAAGGACCATACAGATTCCTATGGTCTCCTTCCCAATCAAAATATTGACAAATTTCCTTACTGACATCAGGATGGGTTTCATCACCTGTCTCAGCATTTTCTATCATCAAACTGTTTAATGTTTAATTTCCCAAGTATAATCCTTATCGCTATTCCACTGGAGTTTGTCTGTTCCTTTCCATCTCAGCCATGTCTCCAAGGGCTAATCCCTTATTTTATGTTGTATATCCAGCACTGATAGAAGTTGGTAACAATTAAAGGTATAGAGACATTTCCAGGATTCCAGGTGTAGTTTCCTCCTTTAAAGAAGGGTTTGGCAAAAATCAAAACCAATGAAAAGAACAAACTGAATCTTCGTATTGGGAAAGTTTTTGCTTCTGTGTTCCAAAGATTGGGATCATGGAGAGACCTAGGTGAGTAAATCTGGTGTTAAGAGAGTTTGAGTCACAAACAGCAATCTCAATTTACCTTTGCATGAAGACTTCCAAGAAAACTCTTGATATTTGGGGAGAGAGCAACAAAGGGAACAGCATTGCCCATAGGACAAAAGCCTATAGAACAATGTGAAATATGAAAGGTATATGTCTCTTAAACTCAGCTAGTCCAACTGGAGGGGGGACTCAGATACTAGTGGCTCCATAGGGTTGTGTGTTTTTTCCTCAGACATTTCTGTCCTAGATTTTGCCAGTAATGAACTGAAAATAGCAGAAAACCTTTGGGTAAACTGCTGCAAATAACAGATAGGAAGAACATTGAAAAATGGTCAGCTATTATTTTATACTATTGCTAGAAAATCCTATATCCATTCTCATTTAAAAACCTCTTGATAAATATTGCAGGCCCATTTAACACTCTACCCTCTTGTAATTTCACAACATTCAGTTTTGTCATTGCTTCCTGCTTTTAATTCCTTTCTCATTGCTAGGCAACTCCATGTCTTGAAGACAGCGGCGTTGATTACATTCTCTGCCTCCATGTAAAAGTCTCTGCCTTTGCTTCCTTTAAAAAAAAATAAAATTAAAAAAGACCAATAAAAGTCACAAATTTCAAAGGAACTGGGAAGAACAAAAAAAATCATAAATGACAAAATCTGAAGAGATTATACACTGATTTTAAAAAACAAGCGTTTGAGAAAGAACTTAAATTTTAACAACTACCTTTTGAAAAGAATTTAATAAGCACAACCTTTTCTTCCAAGTTATTTTGATTGAATCAATAGAAAAGAAATGTCTCTCCCTAAAACTGTTTTTTTCTTCCGTGTGCTTAATGAAAATCGCTGTCTACCGAACACTGCAATTATGTTTCCTAAGCTCTGTATTCAGTGGAAAAGTGGACACTGGAGCAAGATGAGTGGAGATATTAGACCCCAAACTAATGCATAAGTTCAATTAAGGTTGGAAACAAAATGGCCTCAGGTATTGAAAAATAGATGCATTACCCCTCCCTTGGGTTTCTTCACTGTGGAGCTGGAGAACAGGAGTTGGCTACCTTACAGCCTTAATGGCTTTTGATGGGGTCTGAAAAATAGTTCCTGCCAGTCCAGGGGGAGTGAATGACACCAGGAGACCAAGAACAGTGGGACCACATTTGACCAGGGGTAGACTGACGCGACGCAGCAGCAGCAGCAGCAGAGAATTATCCATGCTGTTAAGAAGTTGAAAAGTATCTGCTTCAATATCTTTGGCCAACATGGTCTCCATTTTTTAATCCCAGAGAACTTTGATATCCTTTTTACTTACAGGTTTTCTTTCTTCACTGAACTAATGGGAAATGCATAGGACCTGGGAGTGTTGGGAGTCCACACAGAATCTTTTGTATTTCCAAACTGGAAGCAATAAGTCCTTTCAGTTGTTAAAGGCTGCAAACTGCCTTTGGTCTTTTCTGGTAATTTGGCCCCGTCATCTAACAGTTCAAATAAGAAGAAAAAGGATTGTGTGTTTTCATGCAATTTAGCTTGGAAAACCCAGAGCAAGAGTTCTTTCCTGCAAAAGGCACAATTTATTTGACATGAGTTACTGTGTTTGCACAGACATGGCTATACCTCTTAGTAATGTACACTTGTAGCTCTCTGCAGAAGCCAAGCAATCCCCTTTCATTTGTTCTGCCTCATTTCATTTGGAAATATGGGAAGTCTTCTTCCTTTATTTTTCTTCAGTTAACATCTGGAGTTGAGAGGCAGTCCCAGTTCAGGCATCGTGCCCCTGAGAAAAGGGTGGATTGTTCCAATAACCCAGAAATTAAGAGTTTTAATATAATAAGCAAGTGTGTGTGCACACACACATACACAGAGAAGAACAATAACCAGGAAAACTCATCCTTGGCAAGCAGGATAATGTAGCCTGTGGGAAGCTTGAGTTATCAATAAGCTTAGCTACTTCTTTATTGTTCAATAAAAACGGAGTTCCCTTAACAAGCCTCCCTGGTTCTTATTCTGCCTTGGAGATATCGAACTCTAATGAGTGAAATAATGTGTATTTCAATGCATTATGGGAAAAGTCTCAACTCCAGTAAACTAATATTTTTCTTCTTAAAGAATATCATTTCAGGGATTTCACTGAGAGATTTCCTTCATAAAGAACTGGAGTCACTCTCTGGAGAGAAGAGGTTAATGGATTGTGTTGAGAAAAGGGAGAAGAACAGAAATAAAAATGTATTAAATCTTTAAAATTTATATCTAAGAACTTTGCTATGCCGGTGATGGGGATTTGGATATAGTATCTTCCAGAAAACCATTAATTTGAAGTTACCTTCAGTGTTCACAAATCACCAGGATACATTTGGGAAGCATATATTTGAGACCACAGAACACAGAAAAATCCATCTCTCAACTGTTCCATTGCCAGTTTGTTGGTTTAAAACTCACGTTTATAGAAACATTCTTCCACCCCACCCAGGTTTTATCCTGTTCATTACTCTGTTTCTCAGAGAGGACCCACCTATTCTAAAAAGGTGTTCGGGAAAATATTATGAATTCCTTCCCAAAATTTGTGACAGAACATGCAGACCTTGTCTTGTGTGTCTAATTTAAATCTGTCCTACCAAAAAAAAGCTGTTTAATATCATTTCATTCATAGCAGAGACAGAAGGCAGCTAACCATCTTATATAATTTAATGGCAAATCACGATATCAGCCCGATATTTGTTCTAAACCCTAAATTCTTAAGCAGTGTCTTTGGACTTTTATAGTCTTTTCTGTTCATACAGCATTTAGAAGTGTGTTTCTTTATGCGAAGTGGGAATTATAAAGATATTTTAGAAACTGAGGATAGTCCTGTGGTTAAGAGTGTCAATATTAGTGCAGTATGACACCTACCATTTTTGAGATCTGTTTATCCATTTACAGACTTTCTTAAGGTAGGTATGTTGCTTAGTATCCTTTCACTTCAGCTTTGCCTTGTACAACATGGCAGTTATAATTGTATCTACTCTGGAAACTATAGTAGGGGTGGTGGAACCTAATGTGTGTGACATACTTAGCTCAAGGTCTGGTATATAGCAAATTCCCAGTCGAGGTTAGCCTTCAAAATGATAAATATAAAACTGCTAAAATTGTGTGTTATTTTATCTTTTCAGTTGTAAAACATTTCATTGTGTTTTACAGTATTACCAATGTTTAAATAGACGCAGTAGTAGTTTCTATGCTTCTAAAAACAAATAGAAAATTATGAACTTTTGCAGTTCCAAAAAGTGCTGGTATGTTGTTGTTGTTCATTCACTAAGTCATGTCTGACTCTTTGCAACCCCATGAATCGCAGCACCTGAGGCTTCCCTGTCCTTAACCATCTCCCAGAGCTTGCTCACACTCATGTCCGTTGAGTCAGTGATGCCATCCAAGCATCTCATCCTCTGCCACCCTCTTCTCTTGTCCTCAATCTTTCCCAGCATCTGTATTATTAATAGGTAAAGAGTTGTCTTTCATGGAATGACATCTCATTTGCCTAGGATTCACTGCATTGATATACATTTTGTCTTGGTGATTCCCAGAGCCCCTGGTATCACCTAGGGAGATAGAATTGGTGGGATAATCTCAGGATGATTTACTACCAGGAAGTTGTTGTAGTGTCTGCAGGAATGAAAAGCCATTGACTGGGGCAACAGGGTTGGAAATCATGAGTGGGTTACCCACAAGCTGTGAGTGTGAGGTCTGAGTAAGTCATTCAGGGGTCCTGTCCTCTAAATAACTCTCCCTTCCCTACTCCTGCCTCTTAAGTTTCCCTTCTGTCTGTTATCAGACCACACTATCGAGTTAATTTACTTTCCTCTGGCAGACACCTCTGTGATGATTAATTCTAATCTCCGGTGAGGACGAAACTGGAGAGCTTGGGTGTATTCTTAGTTTCTGTACTTAAGACTGAACTTGCCATACTTCTGAGGGATACGTGGAGTGGTTATTATCCAGGGGAAACTAAAGAGTATTCATTAGGCATAGTGCACTTTCAAAGGAGGATTTTTTTTTTTTTATCAAAATACATTTTAATCTTGTTGCTAGGATAAAGTGGCAAAAGACATTTAGCCCTAATTAAGCATCTGCCAGTAAAATGAAATATGGATCTACCTTTCAATTAGCTCCATTTAATTTGCTACTTTCAGTATAGCATGTTGGCCTGAAGACGTGTAAGCTCCCTTAAGAAATGGAAGCACAGTTCCATCTAAAGGCTTCTTTGCATCTCAAAATTTTAAAACTTCAAATACGGATCAGATTCATGTGTCTTTACTAGAGCCTTGCCCTAGACCCTGAGCTAAATACTGGGCCTTCAGGTTGTAGGTAGAATGGCGCCCACCCTAGAAGCTTTTGGTGGTGCTATAGAGAGGTTAAAAGCTTATCTTGTGTGATCTTTGGCCACCTGTGCTTCTCCTCTTGTAGAATTTGTCACACTCCAACGTTCGGGCAGGTTGAAGTGTCTCCTGCTCTATCCACAGCTCCTTGAGAATGAGAATCTTCATCATTTGCTTTGTCACAGTATCTTCAGCGCCTGGCAAAGTAGCAAGCACGTCTGAGGCCTCAGTACAATGTTTTAAAATAATGTATGTTGTCAACTGTGTCTTTGATCTGTTTCTTATGATATGGGACCTGCAGCAAAATAATAGGACTAGTAACACCATCGTTTTAAGATGATGGATATGATGACATTAATAGAAGTAAAGGGACATACAAATGATATAATGATTAGTCAAGAATGATATGTTCTTCAAAATTTGGGGAAGCTTACTGTTTGAGTCTACTTTCTGGGCTCTAAACCTTGGCTTCCTGTTGTTGTTCAGTCACTAATCATGTCCAATTCTGTGCATCCCCATGGATTACAGCATACCCTTCTTCCCTCTCCTTCACTGTCTCCTGGAGCGTGCTCAAATTCATGTCCATTGAATTGGTAATGGCATCTAACCATCTCTTTCTCTATCGCCCCCTTCTCCTCCTGCCCTCAATCTTTCCAGGCATCAAGGTGTTTTCCAAAGAGTTGGCTCTTCGAATCAGATGGCCAAAGTATTACAGTTTCAGCATCAATCCTTCCAATGAATATTCAGGGTTGATTTCCTTTAGAATTGACTAGTTTGACCTCCTTGGGGCTCTCAAGAGTCTTCTCCAGCACCACAATTTGAAAGCATTCTTTGGCGCTCAGCTTTCCTTATGGTCCAGCTCTCACATCTGTACATGATTACTAGAAAAACCATAGCTTCCGCTACTTTTGTTGGCAGAATGACATCTCTGTTTTTAAATTTTAATTGATCCTTGCTGTCTAGGTTTGTCATAGCTTTCCTTCAGAGGAGCAAACGTCTTTTAATTTTATGGCTGCAGTCACTATCCACCATAGTGGATTCATTTTGGGGCCCCCAAAAATAAAATCTGTTGCTTCCACTTTTTTCCCCTTCTATTTGCCATGAAGTGGTGGTACTAGGTACTAGATTCCATAATCTTATTTTTTCTAATGCTGAGTTTCAAGCCAGCTTCTTCACTCTCCTCTACTACCTGGACTGCTGCTGCTGCTAAGTTGCTTCAGTCATGTCCAACTCTGTGCGACCCCATAGACGGAAGCCCACCAGGCTTCGCCGTCCCTGGGATTCTCCAGGCAACAACACTGGAGTGGGTTGCCATTTCCTTCTCCGATGCATGAAAGTGAAAAGTGAAAGTGAAGTCACTCAGTCATGTCTGATTCTTCTCGACCCCATGGACTGCAGCCCACCAGGCTCCTCCATCCATGGGATTTTCCAGGCAAGAGTACTGGAGTGGGTTGCCATTGCCTTCTCCGACTACCTGGACTAGTAAGAGACAAATGGGAAATGGCCCCTTGGATACATGGTGGATTCACTTCTTCAAGCGGAATGGGCTTTTTTCCCCTCTTCTTAGTAGACAGTGGAATGAGATGGGGCTGTGTCAGAGCAAAGTACACGCATCAGAGGGACTGAGGGATCTAAGGAGATGCTGGTCTGTTAAAGGAGGTTCTTGAATAAGAGGTGGTTGCTTCTCGTGGGCAGTTTGATATATTTTTTTTTTCTCTTGCCCTAAATTGAGCAAGATCCCATGCTACTCATGAAGTTGTATTAGAATAGTTCTTTGGAGCTTTATCTGTGGAAGCTAACTCAGTAGACTCATTATCTGGGCTAATTCCCGATCATGAAACTGCTCAGTGTAGCAAACCAGGCGTGGACTAGGCATGACACGGGCTAGAACAGCCCAGGGAAATGGGCATGGAGATCACGCTGGAAAACAGTTCACCACAATCTAGTCGTAAGCCTCTTAACTACTTTTGTGTGGTTTGAAAATATTACAGGAGGAAGAGGGATTCTCCTTTTTTCCCCTTGAATCTGGTTATTTAGTTATCTGAGTATCCCACTACAGAGAACTTCCAAAGACTGAACATTCAGTTGTGGTGACGTGTTTAGCCTCAGAGAACCATGTGAAACCCTCCCTATGCACCCATCCCCAGGTACATCTGAGAACTGGTTTGCAGAAAAAACCATGGCAGGATGGTATTGATGGGCTTCCTGAAAGTCTGATAATGATCAGAAGATGAAAAGCAGAGGGACAGCTGTTAGGTACTGGCTGCAGTTGGCATGGTGCTGAACGTTAAGTAGTACTCTAGAACCCTTTTCTAAAGAACAAGTTAGGACTTAAGCTAGAGCCCTTTTGTTAAAAGTGGACCATAAATAAATACTCTGTATCATCTTAGGGAAAAACTCAAATGGGCTTTTTGGTCAACCTGATAACATTCAGCCTTTTTCTCTCTGTTTTCTTCTTTCTTCTATATCTCTCTTTTCTGAACAGTGAAGCATATACTTCAATTAGTTTGAAAATTCCCTAACTTTTATTCTCCCAACAGGATTAGACCTGCTAAGAGTAACTAGTGTTTCCTATCTGATAAATACGGGGATTATAGCAATAACTGCTGTCAGCATTTTTCTCATGTAAACAAATAATGGTGACACATGATGAAGCTCTGTGCAGCTCTGTTGTGTTTAGTACACGCCGAGCAATTACTCATCCGCTGCCAGCATTCGTCTCTCTACAACTAAACCATCCACAGCGTAGAAAGCTTATTAGCATTTCAGTTCCATAGTCATATTTTTATCTTCTGTAAGACTCTCCTCCATAACAAAGGCTGATGGTTATAATTTGCACAATAATTTAAAGGGTTGGACTTTTCCGTGCCTATTAGAGTTGCACAAGTTATCAGGTACCAGGCTCGTCTTATTTATGACATGCCAGCTTCCATTTGCCTGGGATTTTTGTTCCCCTGTAGCACTTCCTCTGAACAAGTTAGCTGCCATCTCTTGAGATGGAGAAGTAGATGATGATCTCTACAACACTATTCATTGAGGGGGGCTGGGGGGTGGGTAAAGGTGTCCCGAAATAGAGCTGCTTTCAACGAATGTTTCTCAGATGTGATTTCTCATGTATATATGTAAATGCACACATTTATACATTTATGTGTATACATTTATTAATGCATGTACACACTGTGCTCAGTCGTGTCTGACTCTGTGATCCCATGGACTGTAGCCCACTAAGCTCCTCTGTCCATGGGATTTCCCAGACAAGAAAACTGCAGTGGGTTGCCGTTTCCTCCTCCAGGGGATCTTCTGGACCTGGGGATCAAACCTGCATCTCTTAGGTCTCCTGCATTGGCAGATGGATTCTTTATCTTTGCACCAACTGTGTGTGCGCTGTGCTTAGTCGCTCAGTCCTGTCCAACTCTCTGCAACCCCATGGACTGTCAGGCTCCTCTGAGGGCTGCCAGGCTCCTCTGTCCATGGGGATTCTCCAGGCAAGAATACTGGAGTGGGTTGCCACTGTCTCCTCCAGGCGATCTTCCCAACCCAGGGATCAAGCCCAGGTCTCCTTCATTGGAGGCAGATTCTTTACCATCTGAGCCACCAGGGAAGACCACACCACCTGGGAAGCACTTTATTAATGCATACACACACACACACACACACACACACTATATCACTCAAAGAACAATAGTGAAGGTTTACGAGAGTATATATACTCTTCCCTGGTGGCTCAGATGGTAAAATGTCTGCCTATAATGCAGGAGACCCGGGGTCGATCCCTGGTTTGGGAAGATCTCCTGGAGAAGGAAATGGCAACCCATTCCAGTATTCTTGCCTGGAAAATCCCATGGATAGAGGAGCCTGGTAGGCTACAATCCATGGGGTTGCAAAGAGTCGGACATGACTGAGTGACTTCACTTCACTTCATGAGAGTATATACTATTTAAGTTTTTATTTTTATGAAATGTTTTTTGTTATGGTGGAGAAAAGTATAATGGAGACAAACTGCCATTTCCCACGGGTTTTCCTGGAGAGTATGGTTGACAAGGCTAAATACTTCACGTTAGAAGAAAAAGGCCTGGTATGGAGAGCACACTATACTTTGTGGGAGAGGGGAGGTTAGCTAATTCACTTGTGGCCTTCTTTTTTAATTTGAATACAGTTGTTTTACAATGTTGTTATTTTCTGCTGTATGATAAGTGAGTCAGCCCTAAGTAGACATGTATCCCCTCTCTCGGGCCTCCCTCCCACTCCACCCCCTCCCGCCCCTCAAAGGTCCTCGTAGAGAACTCAGCTGAGCTTCCAGTGTTATACAGCAGCTTACCATTAGCTACCTATTGTACACGTGATAGTGTAAATGTGAAGATGCTACTCTCTCGATTCAGACCGCCCTCCCCTCACCCGCTGTGTTCACATGTCCATTATCTATATCTCTGCTTTGGAATTGGGCTCATTTGTACCATTTTTTCTAGGTTTCATATATATGGATTCATATACAGTATTTGTTTTTCTCTTTCTGACTTACTTCACACTATAAGACAGACTCTAGGTCCATCTATGTCTGTACAAATAACTCTCTTTCATTCCTTTTACTGGCTGAGTAATATTCCATTGTATATATATGTACCACATCTTCTTTATCCATTCATCTGTCATCAGACACTTACATTGTTCCCATGTCCTAACTGTTATAAACAGTCCTTCAGTGAACACTGGGGGTACATGTGTCCTTTTGAATTATAGTTTCCTCAGGGTATTTCCCCACTTGTGCCAGTAGGATTGCTGACTCATATGGTAGTTTTATTTTTAGTTTTCCTAGAGGGGATGGCTTCACAAGACTAAAGACCTCATGTTAGAGGAAAAAAAAAAAAGCCTAAGCCAGAGAGATGCTATACAATTTTTTTGGGGGGAGGGGGTGGTGTGTAGATTGCAGAATTACTTATAGCTTTTTAGAGAAGGCTGACACACCAACACTACCTTCCAAAGCATACTGTGTTTAGAAATAGTTGGTTGATACTCATTCCACTTCTCCAAACCCACAGGGAGCCTCTTTGAAGGACTTGAAACCAAGGCACTGTAATGCTGAAATCATGACTTCAGCATTCCCCTTTCAGCTGCGGTTAGTCTGAATGAGAGGTTGCAAGACTTCCTGACATGAATGGGGTGAGATCAATATGACCTTCCCTGTGGGAGTCTGTGGCCAACTGTCTGTGCTTTCCAAAGCAAATGTATGGCTGTCCATGTGTAGTAACTGTGTTTATCAAGGTTTAGTATTTGATTCTCTGACATCTCAGGGTCTCGCTGACCTTCAAGGGACTGTCTTACCCAGGGATAGCTCATTCCTAGAGATGCAAATGACTCACCTGTAAGCACGTCCTTCATAAGCAAACCAACAGATACAGAGCTTTACCCCAATATTCCTTTTATTAAACTCTTATTCTCCTGCCCTAACCTGGGACCAGGTACCAGACAAGTAGCAACAGCCATTCTCTCCCAGAGTCCACTGAAATGAAGCAAACTCACCAACTCTAAATCTTTTTACCTTGCCTCTCCAGTTCTTCCCAAGGAAACTGCAATAAAGTCTCTTTCCCATGTCTCCTGACCCCTCTGCCTCCTGACAGACCCTGGTGCTTCCCCATGTAGCCCTGGGTGATGTGCCTCCTGTTTCTAGGGATCTGTGAGTATAAACTTACTCCATGTCTGACTGTCTTCCTCTGTCTCATTAAAACAGGCCCCAGGTACCCTTTAAGCACCACAGTGCCTAGGTTAACTCAAAGCATGTTTTAAGGTTTGGATAGGAAATTCTCTGCTTTATAAACACGATGACCTTGAACCATTTTGAGATGCTATTTATCTTCATTTGCAACCTAGAAGAAGCTGATGGGTTTAGATATTCTTAAGAGAAAGTAAAAATAAGTGTGTGTGTAATACACATGCAAATATATATATGTGTGTGTATATATATATGTAAATATATATTTGTGTGTGTATATATACACACACAAATTTATATGTGTATATACTTTGGGCTTCTCAGGTGACACAGTGGTAAAGAATCTGCCTGCCAATCCAGGAGACACAAGAGACACAGGTTCATCAGTGGGTTGCGAAGATCCCCTGGAGAAGGGAATGGTAACTCACTCCAGTATTCTTGCCTGGGAAATCCCATGGACAGAGAAGCCTGGCAGGCTAAAGTCTGTGGTGTTGCAAAGAGTCAGACATGAGTAAGCACACCCACACGATGATATATAATTTGTATGTGTGTGTATTTCTCTCTCTTTCTCTTTACTTATATATATGTAGGGCTTCCCTGGTAGCACAGTTGGTAAAAAATCCAGACATTTCTCCAAAGAAGACATACAGATGGCTAACAAACACATGAAAAGATGCTCAACATCACTCATTATCAGAGAAATGCAAATCAAAACCACAATGAGGTACCATTTCACGCCAGTCAGAATGGCTGCTATCCAAAAGTCTATAAGCAATAAATGCTGGAGAGGGTGTGGAGAAAAGGGAACCCTCTTACACTGTTGGTGGGGATGCAAACTAGTCCAGCCATTATGGAGAACCGTGTGGAGATTGCTTAAAAAACTGGAAATAGAACTGCCATACGACCCAGCAATCCCACTGCTGGGCATACACACCAAGGAAACCAGAATTGAAAGAGACACGTGTACCCCAATGTTCATCGCAGCACTGTTTATAATAGCCAGGACATGGAAGCAACCTAGATGTCCATCGGCAGACGAATGCATAAGAAAGCCATGGTACATATACACAATGGAATATTGCTCAGCCGTTAAAAAGAATATATTTGAATCAGTTCTAATGAGGTGTCTCACTGGAGCCTATTATACAGAGTGAAATAAGCCAGAAAGAAGAACACCAATACAGTATACTAACACATATATATGGAATTTAGAAAGAAGGTAACAATAAACCTGTATGTGAGACAGCAAAAGAGACACAGATGTATTGAACAGTCTTTTGGACTCTGTGGGAGAGGGCAAGGGCAGGATGATATGGGAGAATGGCATTGAAACATGTAAATTATCATATGTGAAATGAATCGCCAGTCCAGGTTCGATGCATGATACAGGATGCTCGGGGCTGGTGCACTGGGATGACCCAGAGGGATGGGATGGGGAGGGAGGTGGGAGGGGAGTGTAGGTTGGGGAACACATGTACACCTGTGGTGGATTCATGTCAATGTATGGCAAAACCAATACAATATTGTAAAATAAATTAATTAACTAAAAAAAAAAGAATCCACCTGCAATGCAGAAGACTCCAGTTCGATTCCTGGGTCAGAAAGATCTGCTGGAGAAGGGATAAGCTACCCACTCCAGTATTCTTGGGCTTCCCTTGTGGCTAAGCTGGTAAAAAATCCGACTAAAATGCGGAAGACCTGGGTATATATATTCCTTTTTAGCCTGAACAGATTTTTGACTCACTGAATGCTTCTTCAGCGAGAGCTGATTGCCAAATGTCTTGTCTCTAAGTCTCCTTATTCGATGACAGGGGAACTCAGGCATATCAATTACCCCACCTTATACCTGGATGCACTGATTTAACAACAGAATGATCTCTGTTCGTTTCCAAGGCAAACCATTCAATATCACAGTAATCCAAGCCTATGCCCCAACCAGTAACGCTGAAGAAGCTGCAGTTGAATGGTTCTATGAAGACCTACAAGACCTTTTAAAACTAACACCCAAAAAAGATGTCTTTTCATTATAGGGGACTGGAATGCCAAAGTAGGAAGTCAAGAAACACCTAGAGTAACAGGCAAATTTGGCCTTGGAGTATGTAATGAAACAGGGCAAAGGCTAATAGAGTTTTGCCAAGAGAACACACTGGTCATAACAAACACCCTCTTCCAACAACACGAGTGAAGACTCTATACATGGACATCACCAGATGGTCAACACCAAAATCAGATTGATTATATTCTTTGCAGCCAAAGATGCAGAAGCTCTATACAGTCAGCAAAAACAAGACCAGGAGCTGACTATGGCTCAGACGATGAACTCCTTATTACCAAATTCAGACTTAAATTGAAGAAAGTAGGGAAAACCACTAGACCATTCAGGTATGACCTAAATCAAATCCCTTATGATTATACAGTGGAAGTGAGAAATAGATTTAAGGCACTAGATCTGATACACAGAGTGCCTGATGAACTATGGATGGAGGTTTGTGACATTGTACAGGAGACAGGGATCAAGACCATCCCCATGGAAAAGAAATGCAAAAAAGCAAAATGGCTGTCTGGGGAGGCCTTACAAATAGCTGTGAAAAGAAGAGAAGTGAAAAGCAAAGGAGAAAAGGAAAGATATACTCATCTGAATGCAGAGTTCCAAAGAATAGCAAGGAGAGATAAGAAAGCCTTCCTCAGTGATCAATGCAAAGAAATAGAGGAAAACAACAGAATGGGAAAGACTAGAGATCTCTTCAGGAAAATTGGAGATACCAAGGGTACATTTCATGCAAAGATGAGCTCAATAAAGGACAGAAATGGTATGGACCTAACAGAAGCAGAAGATATTAAGAAGAGGTGGCAACCTGTACAAAAAAGATCTTCACAACCAAGATAATCATGATGGTGTGATCACTCACCTGGAGCCAGACATCCTAGAATGTGAAGTCAAGTGGGCCTTAGAAAGCCATCACTACGAACAAACCTAATGGAGGTGATGGAATTCCAGTTGAGCTATTTCAAATCCTGAAAGATGATGCTGTGAAAGTGCTGCCATCAATATGCCAGCAAATTTGGAAAACTCAGCAGTGGCCACAGGATTGGAAAAGTTCAGCTTTGATTCCAATCCCAAAGAAAGGCAATGCCAAAGAATGCTCAAACTACAGCACAATTGCACTCATCTCACATGCTATTAAAGTAAAGCTCAAAATTCTCCAAGCCAGCCTTCAGCAATACATGAACCGTGAACTTCCAGATGTTCAAGCTGGTTTTAGAAAAGGCAGAGGAACCAGAGATCAAATTGCCAACATCCGCTGGATCATCGAAAAAGCAAGAGAGTTCTGAAAAACATCTATTTCTGCTTTATTAACTATGCCAAAGCCTTTGACTGTGTGGATCACAAGAAACTGTGGAAAATTCTGAAAGAGATGGGAATACCAGACCACCTGACCTGCCTCTTGAGAAACCTATATGCAGGTCAGGAAGCAACAGTTAGAACTGGACATGGAACAACAGACTGGTTCAAATCGGGAAAGAGGTAAGTCAAGGCTGTATATTGTCACCCTGCTTATTTAACTTATATGCAGAGTACATCATGAGAAACTCTGGGCTGGAAGAAGCACAAGCTGGACTCAAGATTGCCGGGAAAAATATCAATAACCTCAGATATGCAGATGACACCACCCTTATGGCAGAAAGTGAAGAGGAACTAAAAAGCCTCTGGATGAAAGTGAAAGAGAAGAGTGAAAAAGTTGGCTTAAAGCTCAACATTCAGAAAACTAAGATCATGGCATCTGGTCCCATCACTTTATCAGAAATAGATGGGGAAACAGTGGAAACAGTGTCAGACTTTATTTTTCTGGGCTCCAAAATCACTGCAGATGGTGACTGCAGCCATGAAATTAAAAGACGCTTACTCTTGGAAGGAAAGTTA
>NW_011494677.1:3275275-3300732 GCF_000754665.1 Bison bison bison | reverse complement strand
AGTGAAGAGGAACTAAAAAGCCTCTGGATGAAAGTGAAAGAGAAGAGTGAAAAAGTTGGCTTAAAGCTCAACATTCAGAAAACTAAGATCATGGCATCTGGTCCCATCACTTCATGGCAAATAGATGGGGAAACAGTGGAAACAGTGGCTGACTTTTTCTGGGCTCCGAAGTCATTGCAGATGGTGACTGTAGCCATGAAATTAAAAGATGCTTACTCCAAAGTGGAAGGAAAGTTATGACCAACCTAGATAGCATATTCAAAAGCAGAGACATTACTTTGCCAACAAAGGTCCATCTAGTCAAGGCTATGGTTTTTCCAGTGGTCATGTATGGATGTGAGAGTTGGACTGTGAAGAAAGCTGAGCGCTGAAGAATTGATGCTTTTGAACTGTGGTGTTGGAGAAGACTCTTGAGAGTCCCTTGGACTGCAAGGAGATCCAACCAGTGCATTCTGAAGGACATCAGCCCTGGGATTTCTTTGGAAGGAATGATGCTAAAGCTGAAACTCCAGTACTTTGGCCACCTCATGCAAAGAATTGACTCATTGGAAAAGACTGATGCTGGGAGGGATTGGGGGCAAGAGGAGAAGGGGACGACAGAGGATGAGATGGCTGGATGGCATCACTGACTCCATGGACCTGAGTCTGAGTGAACTCCAGGAGTTGCTGATGGACAGGGAGGCCTGGTGTGCTGAGATTCATGGGGTCGCAGAGTCGGACACAATTGAGCAACTGATCTGAACTGAACTGAACTGAAATCTTTCCTGTTCGATGTAGGAGATGGCTTTCTGGACTTAAATCTCTGATAAGGTAAAAGGTGTGCTTCTGTGCCCTGTGCAGAGATGTGAATGATCAACTGTCCTCAAGATGATTTTCTATGCGTGGTACCTCCCAGAAACTCAGAAAGTCTCACTCAAATTGTTTACATGCTGATTGATGTGACCCTAAAGTGCTGTCATCACACACTATAAATAACATGTCATTGGTTGAACGGAAGGCAGTGTTTCCGCAGACTGAGTATTTCACCTCATTCTTGTTCTTTAAATCCTACCAGCACCCAGGGTATGATCAAATTCTACCTCCTTTAGACTAACTGTTCCCATGGTTCTGTCCCCCGAATTCCTTTTGAACATAAGGAAAAAGCCTAGTTATGCACCCAAATTTTCTTTAAATATACCATGCATCAGTCTTATTTCCATAATTAAGTGTAAGTACCTGAAATACGAGGACTGAGTTGAATTTGAATGAGGGGCCTGTGCAGAGTCCTCATTTGGGTCAAATCCTGGATCTTCCATTTATAGACTGTGTAATTGCAGACAAATGACTCTCTGGTCTGCAAAGTGAGGCTTCAGCAGCCACAGCTCTGTCAGTGCACTGTGGAAACATAAAGAGTGAACAGATGAAAGGCTTATAGTGATGCTGGGCACTTAGGCAGGATTCAGTAAGCTCTCTTTTCTCCCATGCGGCCTATACCAGGGCAGAGCACAGGCTTGGCAAATGCCACTGGCTACAGAAAGCATGCTGACTCTAAAGGCTGCTCTCCTGCTCGTAATGGTTTACCTGATGCTAGTGAAGAAGGTGTCCTTTTTCCCTCAGCACTTCATGCAAGGTGGCTGTCCTTCCCCAAAAAAAGAAAGGCTGATAGTCCTTGGATAGAGGTTTGAAAGAAATTCACACTCCCAATAAACTGCACCAGGCAAACGTTTTGACTATTAGATGGAGAATACAAAGATACAGTAATGAAAAAAGGACAAGGTCAAGGTCTTAGTTTATCCCATTTCCTGAATGTAGTCTTCACCTCTTTTTCTATAAGAGCTTCTCTTTTAATTTGCCTCCTCATTCCATTGCACCAAGAACCTTTCTTCCTTGGTTCTCAAGCATTCAAGATCAACTTATTTCAGCTTGTCTGCATCCCTTGTGTTGTCTGGAGTTTTTGGCTTTTCCTTGGTTTCCTGGACTCTTCACCATGCATAACCTCTGTCCCCTCCTTATTCTAAGCTGCATGGTGACAGTGACCCTCTCCTGCCATACCCAGAGGTAGGGGCATTTAGAACCACCTGGAACTGTGTTTTGGGATTGGTTTGTTGAGACCTCTTTAGTCTCTAGAATCCCAGCAATTAATTCGGGGCCACATTCTTCATGGTAGATTTTACATCAAGAAAGACAGAGGGGAAAGGGGAGAAGAACTTGGGAGATTGGGATTGATATTTGCATACTCCTGTATATAAAATAGGTAACTAGTCAGAACCTACTATATAGCACCGGGAACTCTGTTCAGTACTCTGTAATGACCTATGTGGGAATAGAATCTAAAAAAGAGTGGATGTATGTATATGTATAACTGATTCAGTTTGCTGTGTACCTGGAACAAACACAACATTGTAAGTCAACTACATGCTATTAAAAAAAAAAAAAAAGAATGTTTATAAGAGCTGGGAAAAAAAAGAAAGCATGGTGTCAAGGGAGTGTGAAAACGATTCTGTTGTATGGGAACCACATTGGTTAATATTTTACACTTGTTCTTTTCAGCCTACTCAGCTGTTGGAATTTAATTAGCAGTAATATATTATTGTCAAAGTAATTAAAACCTCGCCTTGATTAAAAACAGAATGGTTTTAATTAACAGGAAGAGGTTGGGCTGGCCTTAACTTTCTCTTTGAGGAATACACCGGCCTCAGTGGATTGGCTCTGTCTCCTCTGCAGGCTTGAAGGTCCGGGAGGTGTTTATCAACGTCACCAGGCAGCAGGTGGAGGACTTCCACGGGCCCGAGGACTACTGGTGCCAGTGTGTGGCGTGGAGCCACCTGGGGACCTCCAAGAGCAGAAAGGCGTCCGTGCGCATCGCCTGTGAGTATACTCAGGGTACCCTCTTGTCCTGTAGCGGCACAGACTGGCCTTTCATAGACGGGCTTGGGACAGGCCAGGTGCTTCTAATTGGGGAGATGAGGGGACGGCAAGAAACCATGAGAATTCTCTCCACCTCTAATCAGTCCTGTCTTTTAAAATTGTGTTTTTAATGTTTGAGAATTCCCTCTGGTAGACAATCAGCAAATGAGCTGGGCTCAGAGATTCTGCCTAGATTGTTAAAATGCAGGTGCCTCCACAATACCAGAAGAAATGGTTTTCCCCCCAAAAAAGAAAAGAAAAACCCACGCAAATGGATTCTGCTCTTCATCATCAGTGGCACAGTTCAGGGGGCATTGATGGGAAATGTTGAGCAGTGACTGTTTACTATACTTTGCCAGCAAATCTGCAAAAATAAGACATTAAAGATTAAGGGAGTTTTATAGCCTCCTGTTAAACCTCTTTCCTCTGAATCTTAAAACATGGAAATGGGTTTTAAAAGTGCATTTGTTTGACCCAAGTAGGACTGACAAAAAGGCTCTTGAAGAAAAAAAAAAAAAAAGGGATTGCCTTTCAGAAGAGCCTAACATTTCTTCGTCACGTTTTAGCATCAGTGTTTTTATCATCTCAAACATGTTTAGAAATACACAAATTTCCTTTCTCTTCCTTAACTGTCGTCATCCCTTCCACCCCAATGAGTCTGCATGAAATCTCCTGTGCCAAGGAGTGTAAAAGCCCACCCCTGCTGCTGCTGCTGCTAAGTCGCCTCAGTCGTGACCGACTCTGTGCGAGCCCATAGATGGCAGCCCACCAGGCTCCCCCGTCCCTGGGATTCTCCAGGCAAGAACACTGGAGTGGGTTGCCATTTCCTTCTCCAATGCATGAAAGTGAAAAGTGAAAGTGAAGTCACACAGTCCTGTCTGACTCCTAGCGACCCCATGGACTGCAGCCTCCCAGGCTCCTCCATCCATGGGATTTTCCAGGCAAGAGTACTAGAGTGGGGTGCCATTGCCTTCTCTGCCCACCCCACAGCCCCTCAAAAGAAGAGGCCAGAGATGGTTACTGTTGTTATTATATTAATACCTTTTTGAATGCTTCTTTTGAGAGTGCCGTGAAGAATATAGGTTAAGGGCCATTTATCTGAGGACTCAAGGAGTTCTTCGTAGCAAATGTGGATGGTTTGGGGATTGAGAATAAGAATAAATTGTGTGTTGAAGAGACATTTTGGTTTCTGGGGAAATGAAATCTCCCTCTCAGCACAGGCCCATCACTTTCACTGTCCTCACACTTTGGGAAGCTCTTGGCTGCATGTTGACTGGGCCCTAGGAGGCCAAGGAGGAGGTCATCTTGTAAGCTGTGCTCTTTGATGTAAGAGCCGTGGGAAACGTGTTCCCTGTACCTGTAGTTGTTTTAGCCCACAAATAACTTTATGACTGGTCAGCTGAGACAGGGAATGTTTGATTTTGTTCTTCCTTAAGACGCCCAGCTCTGTGCTCCTAGCGTGGCCTTGATCAGCCTTGCCAAGGTATTTGACCCTAGTCAGGGTGAAGCAGATTATCCTTTAGACCCCAAAGAGAGGAAAAGGAAAACCATTTAGGGAGTTTCAACACAAGTTCCCTCTATTTCCTTTGTCTTTTCCATATCACTTGCCCCCTTCTTTTTACTACTATCTCTTGAGCCCCACATGTATGCTATCCTATATATAGCATCTCATGAATCTGTCCATCTCCAAACTCTGTCACTTCCATAGTCGCTCATTCATTCCTGGCAATTACGTGGCTGCTAGAAACCTCCAAAGGTTCCCCCCATCCTTAGAAAATTTGGCAGAAAATGGCTCAAACCCATCTTTTGTTAACTTCCACAACCTTTGATTGTATACACTGTACTCCATCCTTCTAAACACATTGACCTTCTGCGCATCACCCTCACTTCTCAGACATGTGCCTTTGCTCCGAGAGTTTCCTATTTCAGGAGTGTGTATCCTGGTGGCTGAGAACCCAGATACTGGGGTCCTGTTGGTTCCCAGTTAGTAAGTCCACCGCTTAGTGTTGTGATGGGGGCCAAGTGATTCTTCTCTTTGCATCTAATGTTATGATAAAAGGGTGCTGATTTGGTAGAGTTATTATAAGAGTTAGAGGTATTGATTACTATAGTGTCTAAAATCATACCTCACACAGAGTTAACGCTTATCGATCATCAGTTATTATGACATATTTGATCCTCTGTATCTCCAGCATCATTAGCCAGTGTGTTAATACTTAAACTAATTGAACTGAGTTACATTTCTGGTGCCTTAGTAATTTTTCTGTGGGTTATGGCTATGTAGACTCTAAAACTTCATTTGAGGCTACCGTAAATTATCCAGTTCTCAAAAGTGGGGTAGAATTTAAGAAATGTTTAAAAAATGGAAAACACTGTTCTTTTCACTGCCTACTTTTTAGAGTCAGCTGATACTTTTGCGATAATAATCTTGCAAATCTCTTTAGGGATTAAAAAACCATTTGGTCATTCTTGTACAGGATATGCACATATGACTATAATAAAGGTGATTTTTAAGTAAAAAAGAATATCTTTAAAGCCCATGTTATGCAGTTAGCTTAATATAATCTCTAATATTTAAACATATTTTTAATCTCTTCCTATGTAACAAGTGACAGATTCTTTCATTTATTTAAAATTATTTATGCAAGTCAAGACATGATTTATCATTAAATATTGCATTTGACTTGGGAACCAGTGTACAGTAAAATATAAATCGAAACTTAACCATGTTTAATGGCATCAAAAGTGGAGGGAAAAAACTGCCTTTAGGACCTTGCTTAGAATTCTTTTGATTTACTTGCAGAAGGGTTAAAAAAAATAAAAAAAGACAGTTCTTATTTTTTTTATAACTTTCATGTTTTATTGAAATAAGGGATTTCTGCCTGCTATTTGCAAGCGTTTCCCAGCAAATAACATATTGCACATGAGAATAGTTTTTATTCCCAATAAATGAAAAGCCAAATTGGATATAATTGTCACTATATTTTTTCTTTTTAAGATTGGTTTTTGAAGTGCTAAAGGCCTCTTCATGTGCTCAATAAAGATTTTGATATATGAATCTAGCTTATGAATCTGATGACAACTGTCTTGAGGGGACTTTGCAAAATTAGGATCATTTTTGTATGATTCATTAAACTATTGTAGTTCAACATCAGAACTTCTTATGCTTCCTGCATTTAACCAATGATCCATTAAAAATTTAGCAGTTTCAAAACTGCAGTGGGCAAAACCTTCGTGGCATCTGAACCATTCAACTGAGAGATGTCTTGTCATGATCACATTAGCTTATCTCTATAAAAACACCAGGAAGCTTGCCGGCATGCTATCACTTAGAGATCATCTGATTTTCAAGGGAAAAAATGCAGACACTATTATTTTATTCCTGTCACTTATATTTTCATTGAAATGGTCCCACCTGGGAATCAGTTAACTATGCAGATTCCTGGCTTCTACCCCAGACCCGAGGAAGGACCAGGGAAGCTGTGTTTGTATGAGGTTATCCAAGTGATTCTATGATTGTATAACCTTGGGACAGTGTACCCGGGAACAGGGCTTCTCAAACTTTAAACATGCATGCAAATCAGCTGATTTCCTGTTAAAATGTAGATGATTCAGTTAAGAGGATTCAGTATGTCCAGTCCAAGGTCTGAGATTCTGCCGTTTCTAAGAGTTCCCCGATCATGCCGATATTGCCAGTTGGTCTGTGGACCCTACTTTGAGTGGGAAGACCCTAAAACCTAGAACACCTTAGGAAGCACTGTTTAGGAAGTAGTTGGCACTTAATAGCTGAGAAAATGACATTCAGAAAAAGGTTAGATGGCATGACCACAGGTCTTCCAGCAAATAGATGGAAGACATGGAACCAGATCTTAAATCCATCCATTCATCCTTCTGAGTGTTCTTGCTACTAAGCCCAGTTGATTGCATTCTTCTGTTAAATGGGAATTTGAGAACCATCATACAGAAAAACAAGTTCATGTACATGTAAGTGTTTCCTTGAGGGAAGCAGTGATTGCTTTCTTTCTGTTTCTGAAAAATTGAGTTCTTCCATGTGGTCATATTTTATATATACATACACACACATATATCATACATACACACACATATATAATACATATATGTGTATATATATGCACATGGGCTTCTCTGTTGTCTCAGTGATAAACCATACAATGCAGGAGACTCAGGTTCAATCCTTAGGTCAGGAAGATCCTCTGGAGAAGGAAATGGCAACCCCCTCCAGTATTTTGCCTGGGAAATCCTGTGGACAGAGGAGCCTGACAGCCTACAATCCATGGGACCATGAAGAGTCCAACATGACTGAGTGGTTTAACAACAATATATGCACACATGTAATCCATATGTAGGCTTCCCTGGTGGCTCAGATGGCAAAGAATCTGCCTAGAGTGCAAGAGGCCCAGGTTTGATCCCTGGGTCAGGAAGATCCCCTGGCGAAGGGAATGACAACCTGTGCCAGTATTCTTGCCTAGAGAATTCCATGGACAGAGGACCCTGGTGGGCTACAGTCCATGGGGTCTCGAAGAGTCAGACACAATTGAACAACTAACACACACACAATATATATATGTATAATACATAAATTTATCCTTTATGTTATTATATAGAAATGTATTATATATATGTGTATATATAGTTACATAAAATCATGAGCTATTCCTTAGTGGCCAAAAAGATTGGTATAGATTTTGTTTTAGTAGCTGAAGTGCCCGTTGTCTTAAACCATTGCATTTCCCTTCATCATTCCACCCCATGTCAGAGAGATGCTGGCTGTCCATCCAGCTGCCTAGGGCTGGAAGTAGCTGAAGCTCCATTTCAAAGTGTTTTTCTAAAGGTAAATAAATAAATACAGCCCAGCCACGTTCTGCCCCCCAAGTTGGCAGAAGTCCATCTCCAGGGAGCATCTCCCACGGGCCTCCTCTCGTTTGTCTGACTCAGTCGAGCTGGAAGTAGTCGGACCGCGGTGGCATCTGTTACTTCTGCTGCTGGACGATTGTCAAAACGAGGAATATTCAATTATTCACAGTTGTTTATTTTCATGGGTGAACATTTGGCCGCTTAGCTATTGCTCTTCCTTCCCGTTTTTCTTCCTCTTCTTCATCTGCTTTCAACATGTTTGGCGCCTGTCATTAACCCTTTGGTCAGGCAAACTCTTCTTGACCCCCGAACTTCTTCTGCCATATGGGAATTGGGGGTTGAGAGAAACATTGGCCTGTTCCAGTCACATAGCAAGTTGGCAGCTTGAGATAAATTGAAGCAGGAACCCATTGCTGATTATTTTTTAAAAGAGGAATCTCTAAAATATGGATCCTGAATATAACTTTAATAGCTTATTGGAGACACTCCTCCTAAAATATCTATTCAGTTGTGCCAAGAATGAGTGAAAAACTTAGAGAATCTCTTTTAAAAGCTATGAAACTCCTTACCTCATTTCACAGCCCTGTAACAAGAACAGTATTGTTTTTTATTTGCTTTGGTGGGAGAGGGTGTTATCTTCTTAAAAAAAATTATTTTTTTTCACATATTTAGTTTTGGTTGTGCTGGGTCTTCATTGCTGCACATGGACTTTCTCTAGTTTCAGCAAAAAGGGGCTACTCTTGTTGCAGGGCATGGTCTCAAGGGTGCACCAGCTTCAGTGGTTGAGGTTCGCGGGCTCAGTAGTTGTGGCACATGGGCTTAGTACCCCATGGCATGGGGGATCTGCCCAGACCAGGAATCAAACCCGTGTTCCCTGCATTGACAGGCAGATTCTTAACCACTGGACTTCCAAGGAGGTCCAAGAGGGTGGCATCTTTTTCAAAACTTAGAGGAGATACCCAGCTAAACCTGTTAGGAATCTTGGCTTCGTGGCTTTGATGAAAATTTCACATGCTAAAAGCTGTCCATAACCCTCTCTTGATGGCAAACTTAAATATAAAACAAACATCTTCATGTTTATCTGGTGCTTAGAGCACCTAGCTAAGGAAGGGGATGGACATTGAAATGCAGCCTGCACCCCACCAGACAGGTTGAAATGCAGCCCGCACCCCACCAGACAGGAATGCATCCCAGATCGTGGTCGCAACCACATGAGTGAAGGGGATGGGTTTCCTTGTGGCCGTTTTATAGCCAAGACTTTGTTCTCGTAGGTGTCCAATTTACACCAAAGTGTCCCCATAGGCTTGTGGCAGCAGAACTGGGTGCAAAATTTGTGGTACTGGGTGAAAAATGAAAATGTGGGCCCTTCGTTCAAAAACCAAGAGTTTCAAGCCATCAGTATTAGAGCAATAAATCAACCATTCTGTTCCACACCCATGAAGATAGCCATGATGGCAGTAACGGTGATGACTCAGGAAATCACTTTGTATGTGTAATGGTTTTATAAAAAGGGACTAATTGGCCTAAAGGCTAGGGACACATGCCAACTGGCTCCATATGGAACTGGAGACAAGATTATTCTGTTTTTCCTCCAAAGCCAGAGGCCACATTACAGGAGCTAAGTTTTAAGATAACATATTTGGGGTCAAGCCAGCAACTAGAAATGTGCATATACCGGAGCATTCTTCCTGGACTACATTCTCCTGCAGACTGTACATAGGCAAGCGAGGGCTGTATGTCTGCCGGTGGTGATACTGGTAAAAGAAATTACTGCATTGGGTGAGCAGGTAACTAATAGGGGTTTCTTTTAGAAAACATATTGTGACGTAATTCAGACTTTCAAGAAAGTTGCAGCGTAGTACAAAAAAATCCCATTAAGCTCTTTACTCACACCTTCAAATGTTATCATTTGACCGTACTGACTTTGACATCATGTCTTTCTGTGTTTATCAGTGGATGTATTTGTAATTAGACAATGATGGTTTGTATTTTGACTTACGATTAAGTTGCAAACATGATGCCCCCTTTGCCCTAAATACATTTTCCCTAAATGCTTTAAATACTGTATGTTTGTAAAACACATTTTCTGACATGACTGTAGTATATTTATCAAGAAATTCACATTGATACAGTTCTATTGTCCAGTCTAAAGACCTTATTCATCTTTTATCAGTTGTTCTGGAAAGTCCTTTATAACAATAACAAAAGTCCTAGATCATGGCTTGCATTCAGTTGCAAGGTCTCTTTAGCCTTCTTTAATCCAAATAATTGCATCGTCTTCCTTTGTTGTTCATTACACTGAATTTTTTCAAGTGTAAAGGTCAGTCATTTTGTGTAGTGTTCCTCAAACTGAACTTGTAAAAAAGAAATAGGAGTCACCTCGAAAGGACTTTGACAGGTCAAATCTGGGACAATTTGAGTCTCAAAAGAGATCATAGTAAAGGTTATAACTTATTAAATAAGAATCCATGAATCTACACTGATATATTTTTAAAAGAATATAAAAATAAATGGAAGGAGACAACTCTCTTTTATAATAGAATAAATGAATAAATGTAGAAGGAATGATGGAAATGGAAAATCATTTAGCACCTGTCATAACACTAATTGATTTAGACAAGTGTCATGGATGCTGAAATCAGTGGCTGAAAATTTTAGGAGTAAAAGAATGTTTATAGAACTGAACATGAAAGTATTTCTCCACAAGTCACTGACTAATTACAAGGAGGGAGTTAGTAACTTAGCAGTAGGGAATCCCACCATACACCACCTTAATCAGGTGGTCACAGTTGATATCACCAGCAGTGGGACAAATCCATGAATCACTCCTGATGAGTTAGACTGAGGAGATTGCATCACTTCAATGATAGTCCTTCCATATATAGCTCATCTGTATTTAACCCTAGGGAAACATTGGACAAGGTTAAATTGAGGAATGTTTTACATAATTGGTCATTTTTAACTACAGATTTCTCTAAATTCTAGCCTGGTGTAGGAATGTTGATGGGGTGTCCTGGGGATATAAGATACTACAAGATAGACTTGGTCCATCTTTCTGAAATATCAGTTGTATTTCCCTTCAGATCAGTAAAATATAAACATGAACACAAATATGGAAAAAAAATTTCTTGAATTGTGGAGATGCAACTAGAAACATCAAAGCCCTTTTGGGCATGCCACTTCTTTTTAGGCTCTATCCCTAAATGCCTTGGGGATGTGACTTTATTCTCCTCTGCCAGTAGGGGCGTTTAGTAGAAAGTGTGAGTAACACTGAATTGTAAGAGATTGTGATTGTGTGAGTAGAGTAGGGTGATTTCTACGGAATTGTTGTAAACTGTGCTTAATGTGTACATAACTGAGTACATCGACCTTAAAGATGGGAACTTCTGGATAGCAGTGTGTGACTTAATAATCTTTCCTACTGTGTATGATAAAAAAAAAAAATTCCCCCAACCAAATAACATTCCTTCATGTCATTGATTGCCAAGTATTATTTTACTGAGAAGAATTTGCAGAAATAGGGCCACCATCTTTTTTAGGAAATCACAATTCAGACTGCCATTCTGGCGAAATAAACCTTAAAATTCCTAGAAAATGGCCATTTCTCTAAAAGGCCATTTCTCATAGAGGTTTAAGAGGAAGAGCATACAGATTTTGCTTCAATTCAGCTCTTATTTTCTCCACTGAAGAAACCTTCTGACAGATAGTCTGAACAGATGATAAGCAAACAAAAGAAAACCAAAAAACCTGCAAAACAAAAGCATGACTTATCTTTGTCCATCTCTGAGGACTTTTTGAGCCTTGTGATATGATTGTTAAATTAGTTTAGTATCCTTCTACCAGGATAAGTAAGGACAAGAAGTGCATTTTAGAGATTTGTTGAGTGTCAAAAAAAGCTAACCAAGGTGGGAAAGTGCTGGATAGCCATGAATAATAGTCACCTTTGCTAGATAGCACCACAATAAATACAACTCCATTCCTTTAAAGAGTTTATACTCTAGTGTAGTGAATAGCATAGACTTATGAACAAGTCTTTTTCAAGGGAGTGTGGCTAGAGTAAGCACAGTGTGTTTTTGGAGCTCACCCAAAGGATAATTTACTAATCCTCAAGTCCTGTGATACATTTTCTGGGCTAATTCCTTAGGAGGGAGGAGGGTTGAGTTGAAGATCCCACGTTCAGGTTAAGGAGAGAGCTTGAGTTGTAAGCCCAGAAAAATGGACCAGTGTGCAAACTGCATGGAACTATGGGAAAACAAGGAGTTGGGGCTCCCAGGAGAGGTAGGCAGGTCGGATTGTGGAGGATGTTTGGATTCTCTGCTAAGAGTTTAGAGTCATCCATGATGTGGTCTGGGGCCACTGCAGTGTCATAATCAGGCAGTGATATGGTCATACGTTTGAACCCCTGCCCCACCTTGCTGTTCAGCCACAGAGATTTAAAGGGGAGCAAAGCTCAAGACATAGCTTGTGCTAAGCTATGGGACTGCTGATGGGGCTTGAACTTGGCTGGATGGTATACTTTAAAAGGGGAGGGGAAAATTGGAGATTCCAGGAACATGAGATGACCAAGACCATGTGGCTGCTTGCATGCAGTGGTGAGGAGAAGTGAAGTAGACCTTGAGGAATTAACCCCAGGTTGGGGACTTTCTAGATTTGGGATTAAAGTGACTGAATGAATGGTGATTTCCTGAAGTGAGATCATGAACAGAGTAGAAGAAACTAGTGTGGAGAACAAGATGCTGAGATTGGTTTTTGATCAAGTTATGTGGGAACTAGCCATGGAATATCTGTGCACAGAATATACCCATGGAATATAGGATGAACCAGTCCATTCTAAAGGAAATCAGTCCTGAATATTCATTGAAAGGACTGATGCTGAAGCTGAAACTCCAGTACTTGACCACCTGATGTGAAGAACTGACTCACTGGAAAACACCCGGATGCTAGGAAAGATTGAAGGCAGAAAGATTGAGGAGAAGGGGACGACAGAGGATGAGATGGTTGGATGGCATCACCAATGCAATGGACATGAGTTTCAGGAGGCTCCAGGACGCGGTGATGGACAGGGAAGCCTGGCGTGCTGTAGTCTGTGGGGTTGCAAAGAGTTGGAGCGACTGAACGGAACTGAACCCATGGAATGTTCAATGAACTGTCATTATCAAGCAGTTGGGGTTATGAGCCTGAAGCCCAGGGATCAGCATCAAACATTAGAATTTGGCAAGTAGTTGGTCTTCAGGGTAGTAATGACCTTGTCCATCACAAAGATAGGAGGAGCAGGTTTTTATTGAAATATTTAAGATGGTGTGAGTTGGACTTCCCTGGTGGTCCAGTGATAAAGACTTTGCCTTTCAGTGAAAAGGGTGTGGGTTCGATCCCTGGTCGGGGAGCTGAGATGTCATGGGTCTTGCAGCCAAAGAGCCAAAACATACAACAGAAGCAATATTGTAACAAATTCAGTAGAGACTTTGAAAATTAGCCCACATCAAAATAAAAAAAATCTTAAATGATGTTGACTGAGAAAGATGCACAACCTAAAAGTTGAGAGAGATGTTTTATTTGGCAGGAACTTTTTAGGACTTTAAGCCCAGGGCACAGCATCGCAGATAATGCTCAGAGAACTGTTCTGAAGAGACAAGGTGAGAAGCCAGGATAGATAAAAGTTTTTGCAACAAAATACCAGGTAATCAGAATATCAAAGGATTCAGTTTAGTTCAGTCCCTCAGTCGGATCCTACTCTTTGCAACCCCACGGACTGCAGCACGCCAGGCCTCCCTGTCCATCACCAACTCCCGGAGTTCACTCAAACTCATGTCCATCGAGTCAGTAATACCATCCCGCCATTTCATCCTCTGCCGTCCCCTTCTCCTCCTGCCCCCAATCCCTCCCAGCATCAGAGTCTTTTCCAATGAGTCAACTCTTCACATGAGGTGGCCAAAGTATTGGAGTTTCAGCTTCAGCATCAGTCCTTCCAATGAACACTCAGGACTGATCTCCTTTAGAATGGACTAGTTGGATCTCCTTGCAGTCCAAGGGACTCTAAAGAGTCTTCTCCAACACCACAGTTCAAAAGCACCAGTTCTTCTGTGCTCAGCTTTCTTTATAGTCCAACTCTCACATCCATACATAACTATTGGAAAAACCATAGCCTTGACTAGACAGACCTTTGTTGACAAAGTAATGTCTCTGCTTTTTAAAACGCTATCTAGGTTGGTCATAACTTTCCTTCCAAGGAGTAAGCATCTTTTAATTTCGTGGCTGCAATCACCATCTGCAATAATTTTGGAGCCCCCAAAAATAAAGTCAGCCACTGTTTCCCCATCTATTTGCCATGAAGTGATGGGACCATATTCCATGATCTTAGGATTATTGTTAACCAAAAGAAAACCTGAGAGAGGTAGGAGGAAGGTTCTAGAGGAAGGGGTATACTTATGGCTGACTCATGTTGATATATGGCAGAAACCAAGGCAATATTGTAAGTAATTATCCTCTAATTAAAAATAAATGAAAAAAAAAGAAATCCCGGTATTTCAGGTTAAAGGAATTTAGTGCTTTTCTCTGTATGAAAAGTGAAAATGTTAGTCTCTCAGTTGCATCCAACTCTTTGCCTCCCCATGACTGTAGCCCACCAGGCTCCTCTGTCCATGGTATTCTCCAGACAAGAATACTGGAGTGGGTAGCCATTCCCCTCTCCAGGGGATCTTCCTGACCCACAGATTGAACCCAGGTCTCATGCATTGCAGACGGATTCTCTTCCATCTGAGCCAGGAGGGAAGCCCTTTCTGTGTATGGGAAGATACAAGAGTCTGGGGTCATTGAAACCGTTCCTTTGATATGCTCCTCAGCTCTCTAGGGCCACTGTCCTCTGCTTTCTCATCCAGAGATTCCTCAGGTGCACTGCCTTGGTTGCTGCTAGTTGGGCTTGGCAGTGGGCAGCACTTCATTTCCATCCTGAATGCCCTCAGGGCTCACCATTCAGGCAGCTGTAATGTGATGGTTTGATGGCTGCAAAGTCCTTTGTTTGCTGATAGGCGATATTTTAGTTCTCAATGGTTTCCCACACTACACATTTCCCATCCTAAAGTGCTGGGGAAGAGAAAGAACAGTAGACCATGAGTAGAATTCTGTACGTGGTTAAGGAGTGGACAGAGGGGAGCCATAGAGGAAACAGAAGGAAAAAAAAGTGACAAGGCACTGAGAAATCCAAGACAGGAGATTTTTCTTATTTTTTTAATTATGAAGGTATGATAGCACATTTACAGGAGACTTGGAAAATTACAGAACAAAACTGCGCATAGTTCCATTATATATTACAGTTATTTTTAAGTAGATAAATTAAAAATTTTAGTTGGAGTTTCAGTATCAAAGGAAGAGTGGAGATTTTGATGAAGGAAGGAATGGCTCATGGTGTCAGTGTGATCAGCAGATTAAAGTAAGATATAGGAGGGGTCAGTTTATTTGCTTCCATTGACCCGGGACAAAGCAGTGTAATGAGGGTGACAGGAGATGCTCATAGGTCCAGGAATCAGTGGAAGATGAGAAAGTGGAGGTGGTATGGATGCCCCTGTCCAAAATTTTGACTGCAGACGAAAGATCTAGAGCACCAGCAATGGTGTTAACCATTTGAGGAACAGATGGATCCTAATACAAGCATGACATTTAGACAAGCTCATTTTAAAAGGTCACAAGAGCTGGGTTTGAGTTCTGGCATCTACCCAGCTTTGTCCTCTAGTCGAGTGTCTCCTAAAACTTGTAGCCTACAAGGAGAAGCATAGAGGGAGCTCTTAAAAAAAATTAAGGTTCCTGGGCTTTGTTAAAGATCTGTTGAATCATAATGTCTAGGAGTAGGGTCCAGGAATGCTTTTGTGATTTTGCTGCCTTCCCACTGTCCACAAGTTAAGTTTTCTTTGCAGATTCCTCCTTCTCTTCCCATTTCTAAGTATGGGAATACCCTTAAGTCTCTCCTTCGCCCACAGGTTTTCCCTAGGTGAAATCTCTCACTCCTTAACACCAGTACTGTCTGTCTGTCTGTTGTTTAGTCACTTAGTTGCATCTGACTCTTATGCAACCCCATGGATGGTAGCCCACCAGGCTCCTCTATCCACGGGATTTCCCAGACAAGAATAATGGAATGGGCCACCACTTCCTTCTCCAGGAGATCTTCCCCACTCAGGGATCAAACCCACATCTCCTGCATTGCAGGGAGATTCTTTACCAGCTGAGCCACCACGCAGTTGAGTATCTGTTGATACATTGGTTTTCCTCAGCCCTGACCTTGCACCTCATCTCCTGATGACTTTGTTCAGTGCCTCCCTGATACGTTCACTCAGATATCTAGTTGGCATCTCAACATAATATGTCCCAGAGAAAACTCTTGGTTTTCACCCCATCAGCCCTGCTACAAACCTGTGTTTCTCCCCAAATTTTCCAGTTCAGTAATGGTGCCTCAGGGCTCATGGCAAGACCTGGGTGTCATGCTTGACTCTTCTATTTCCTTCAGTCACATCCCATCCAGCAACAAGTCCCGCCCCATCTGTATCCACAGCATATCCTGAATTTGCCCACTTCCCCCCATCTGGTTATTTCTTTACTGCGATAATCTCGCTGCTCACTTTCTTGCCATACTAAAATCCATTCTCCACACAGCAGCCAGAAAAATTACTTAAACAACAAAACATACAAGTCATATCATGTTCTTCCCTTGGCTGAACTTCTCCCATTGGATTTCCAGATTCCATGATACTGGCTCCATAGGATTAGCTAGCCCCCTCTTCTCTTGCCTTGCCCCAAAATGCTCTCCTTCCCTGCGTCAGCCCTGGTGACTTCTTTTATTACTCAAGTACCCCTAGTTGTCACTACTTCAGAGCCATTGTCATTCCTTTTTCCTGGCAAGAGTGCTCCAGACCTCTGAGTAGTTGGTTCTTACTTGTGAGCTTTAGTTTTATCTGCATTATCTGTTAGTCTCTTTGTAAGACTTAATGTGAAATATAGAGCTTGTAAGGCAATGGCAATAGCACCCCACTCCAGTACTCTTGCCTGGAAAATCCCATGGACGGAGGAGCCTGGTAGACTGCAGTCCATGGGGTTGCTAAGAGTCGGACACGACTGAGCGACTTCACTTTGACTTTTCACTTTAATGCATTGGAGGAGGAAATGGGAACCCACTCCAGTGTTCTTGCCTGGAGAATCCCAGGGACAGAGGAGCCTGGTGGGCTGCCGTCTATGGGGTTGCACAGAGTCAGACACGACTGAAGTGACTTAGCAGCAGCAGCAGCAACCAACATAGTGAACAACTTCTGGCTGGAATGATCTCTTAGATCCTTCCTGTTCAGGCAAGATTTATTTAAGGTCAGGCAAAATGCCACTCTCATTTCTTCCACTCACTTGGGCCGAGCAGAAAGCAGAGTGCTAGCTAGTTAGTGGCTTATTGCAGCGTTTACGGGCTTAAGACACATGGCCACATCTTGTCCTGATCGACCTTCCAGGCCTCAGGGAGAACTAGGGAAAAGGGAGAATCAAAACACTAAAAATGCAGGATAAAAAATGTATTTCTTCTTGCTGCTAGGTTGGCATTTTCTTTTTTTCTTTCTCCCTTCTTTTTTGCACCCCGCCCCTCCATCTCTCTGTAGTACTAGTACTGAATTACAATGAGATGGTGAGTATTGAAAGCATTAGGTTCTTTTTAAGTCATGTCATCTTAAACTCTGCTAGTTCATATCCCTCTCATTTCTGGGGGAGGACTAGGAGGGCACCTGGCAAAGTCAGGAAAAATTCTTCTGCGTGTGTTGTTTTTAAACCTCTGTCCCATCGACCTTGGAGTTTGTTTGGTGTTCATGTGCTCATCAGGATGCTGGGCTGAAGATAAGCTCTAGGGCTGCTTGTAGGGGACAAGAGGTTCAGGCAGCACTACAGATGGTGAATCCTGACTGTAGAAGGATAAGGAGAGCCACTTTGCTATCTACTTCTTGAGAACTGAGCAGACGAGTCTAGTCAATGGCCCCTAGGACTGCACTGCTTTTTTCTCTATCAAAAGCACTTTTGTTCAAGACTTGTGATTACCAAGGGAAAGCGGGTGAGGGAAAGATGGTTTGGAAGATTGGGGTTAGCAGATTCAAACCATTATATATAGGATAAACAACAAGGTCTTACTATCTGGCACAGGCAACTATATTCAATATCCTTGATATACATAATGGAAAGAATTTCTTTAAGTGTGTGTGTGTGTGTATATATATGTGTGTGTGTGTATATATATATGCTGCTAAGTCACTTCAGTCGTGTCCGACTCGGTGTGACCCCATAGATGGCAGCTCACCATGCTCCCCCATCCCTGGGATTCTCCAGGCAAGAACACTGGAGTGGGTTGCCATTTCCTTCTCCAATGCATGAAAGTGAAAAGTGAAAGTGAAGTTGTTCAGTTGTATCCAACTCTTCGTGACCCCATGGACTGCAGCCCACCAGGCTCCTCCATCCATGGGATTTTCCAGGCAAGAGTACTGGAGTGGGGTGCCATTGCCTTCTCTATACATACATACATACATACATATATATATATATATATAAATTACTGAATCACCTTGCTGTCTAGCAGAAATTAACATAGCACTGTAAATCAACCATGCTTCAACTTTTTTAAAAAGCACTTGTTTCAGTGGCTATTCCTGCATTCACCTAAAGCTTAATTTTCCCATTAAAACCACCAGGAGAACAGTAATATTCTCAAACAGAAAGAAGGTGGAACTTACCAGTATTTTGTTCCCATAGCTCTCAGCAGAACGTGATGTAAAGCTACAGAATGTGAGGTATTAACTTTGTTTTAATTTGATTTAATATCTTGAAAACAAAGAAGCAGAGAATTCCTGTGTTTTCACCTGATAACTTTTGTTCAGATGTGCTATTTAGGTCTTGCTTCAGCTGTCCTTTGTGTATTGACATAGCCCAAATCAATATGATCAATACACAGAAATCACCTTTTATGGAACCTGGAGATAAAGCAAACCTTTGACATTTTCCACAGGTATAGTTGCCTTGTGGAGTCCCCACCTATCGTCCTGCTAAGAGAAGTGGTACTGAGAGCCTTCTTAAGCGTAGATGGCTACGCTGTGTCGCACTTAAGTCCTCTGTCGGGTCCGCTGGACCAGGAATGCACACCTGGGCCAGTTAGCTGCTATGAGTAGACTCAGAATGAGAGACTTACTCAAGAAGGGAAAAGTGATTGTGTACTTGTGGATTCTGGCTCTTCTGAATTTGACTTGATCCTCAAGGAGAATTGGGAGTTGATAGAGGCACCAGAAGGGGAAAGATAACAGTTAAAAGAAGCAGGCAATAGTGATCCTGAGATACCAGAAAGTGAAGTGAAAGTGTAAACTGTTCAGTAGTGTCTGACTCTTTGTGACCCTATGGACTGTAGCCTGCCAGACTCCTCTGTCCATGGGGTTCTTGTCCAAAGGCAAGAATACTGGAATGGGTTGCCCTTCCCTTCTCCAGGGGATCTTCTGACTCATGGATCGAACCCAAGCCTTCTGCATTGCAAGTGAATTCTTTACCATCTGAGCCACCAGGGAAGCCAAGACATGAGTAAATACAATTAACAGATAAGCAGAGGCCATTAAGATAGAACAGAGGGACTTCCCTGGTGGTCCAGTGATTAAGAATCTGCCTTACAATGAGGGGACTCAGCTTCAATGCCTGGTCAGGGAACTAAGATCGCATATGCTGCAGAGCAACTAAGCCCGCATGCCAGAAGTGCTGAGCCTGTGCACTGCAACAGAATCTGAATGATGCAACCAAGACTGGATGCAGCTAAAAACAAATTAATATTAAAAACACAAAGAATGAAAAGCAGTTGGTTAGGAGGGACACAATGTCTGTGCTAAAAGGAGTATGAAATAACCCTGTTAACAGAATTGCATTGACTCTCTTTACCCCCTTGCTTGGCTATATTCCAGTCTGTTTATCTGCTTACTTTGTGATCCGTATTCTGTCCTCCAAGCCTGGTGTGCCGTCTTCCTTGGTTTCCAGGGAGTCTTGGACTCAACACTGAGTCTTCCTCATATTCAGTTAATCCTAAAATTTTGATGGAATCTGAATGGATGTTTTTGTGTCCTTGTAAACAAAAGAAGCCAAATACAATGGAATGCGCTGAGTTGGGAATGGCTCAATAGAGAGCAGGTTAAATTAGTACTCAAAGCGTTTTGTGAAACTGCAGCTGTTTCTTCTCACCATAATGTGTCCCTGCTGCAGGATGCTGCCTTCCAACACCACTGTTGCCTGACAAACTCTGCTACTTGTTTGAAAGGGATAATGACACACCGTGCTAGTTATAAAACGATTTATTGACAACGGCAATTTAACAGCAGAGGAATTGCAGAGCACAGGGGAGCTAATGGAGTCCCAACGTTATTCTGTGGCTCAGAAAAGCAGTCTTGAGTAGCCTCTGCACAACAGGACCCCTGGCATCATCCAAACCCCTTGATGTCCCAATAAACAGAGACTGTGCATTGCCCAGCACCAAGGTGGGATCAGAGGGAACATGGAAAGGTTCACACAATGCAGCTTTCATCTAAGCTGTCCCTCCTTCCCTCTTGCTGCCAGATTTACTCAGCAGTAGTTAAGGTTGTGGGCTTCCCTGGTGGCTCAGTCATAAAGAACCCTGCCTGCCAATGCTGGAGACGTAAGTTCGGTCCCTGAGTCAGGAAGATCCCCTGGAGAAGGAAATGGCAACCAACTCAAGTGCTCTCGCCTGGGAAATCCGATGGATAGAGGAGCCTGGAGGAGCTATAGTCCATGGGTTGCAAATGTGTTGTATGTGACTTAGCGACCAAAGAATAAGTTAAGGCAACACTTTTCAGAAATCTTAGGACAGAGAAATCTACACGTGGAATTGTCCTTTAGGGCTGGCTGTCCTTCAGAAAGACCACAACGTCAGAACCAGACGATTCACAGCCAGGGCATCAAATGACAGCAAGGAGCCGCCTGGCATCAACATGGATTAGTGTGTCAAGGATGGGCAGAATTCAGAGATGTAAGTAAGCCAGAGAGTTGAAGCCAGGCTGGCAAGAGAAGCATCTGTAAATGTACCAAAATACAAGGAGATTATCACCAAAGAAAGAATTGACCTGACAGGAAGCCTTTTCTGTGCTTCCTTTGGGAACTGGAGTTAGGAACTGACTTCTCAGGTATTAACCATCAGGGGCTGGAGTATTGAGGGCACCAAGCCTTGACTTTCCTTTTGCTGGCATCCATCTGTTCTGCATGTGAACCGGCCCTTTTATTACAACAAATGATCTGTAGTTGGCTAAGTTACAAATTCCTTTTATGTATGACAAATGTGGTTTGTTGTTCCTTTAGTAAAATATGGGTGGGAAAGATGTGACGCTGATTTGAATGCCAGTGTATTCGGGCACTAATGGGACTTTGTACCATCCTCCTGCAATCTTAACAAATGACTATGACTATTAAAAAAAAAAAGACTATGATTTTTCACTGGCTGATTTGGTTTGAATGAGTAAATTATTTTTATTTCATTGCATTAACTGCCAGAACATTGAATGAGCCGATAACTCCCTGGTGTTTCTGAGCTGCAAAGAACTATTATTCGGAATTGAATTTTTATTGATTTTTCCGTGCTACAGTGACTTTTCTAACATAGTAGCATGAAAGGAAAATGAGAAAAAGGCCAAACAGGGCAGAAGGTGAGGAAAGGGAGGCGGCTGCTTCCCGTGGCCTGGCCCAGATGGACCACTTATTGGCAAGTACGGCTGCTTGGTTGATCTCGTGGCTGATTGTATGATTTACAGGTTAGCCAAATACCTGCTTTGTTACCTCTCCCTCCTCTTCCCTGCTCTGGTTCCAGTGGTCGTGCGCCTTGTTGGCTTTCTGCTGAGGGACTGAACAGGGGACAAGGTGAAGAGGCAGCAGAAGCAGACAGAGTGATGCTCCAGATTGATCAGCACTGATGTTTGCTAGTATCCTTCACACTAGCTATGAAGATGAGAATGAACAAGCTTTGCTTTAACAGAATTTAGTACATTTATCTATTGGAGACGTATGCGGTATATTAGTATATAGTAATCATTAAATGAGTTGACATGGAAGCTCACTGATCGATTTATCCATTCAGCAAATATTTATTGAGTGACCACTGTATACCCTCCCGGGTACTGAAGGGAGGCATTGAACCAAACAGATGAAAGATCTTTTTATCTGCAGAGATTTCCATAAGTAAAATCACATTAGGATGACTATCTCAGCATGTACCAAAGACTGAAAAATATAGTCCTTCTTGCTTCCTTCTTTAATAGATGCCGTAGGAGTGAAACTTGGTACAATAAAATGAAACAAAATGTACTTCTTCCCTGGCTTCTGATTCAGTTTGGTCTAGTTTAAAGAATCTTTTGACAACTTGTAGGAAAGAGGGGCTTTTTTGGGACATTATTTTTCTTTTTTCTGGCTGTAAAAGAAATCCACATTCATCACAGAAAATTTTAGAAAATGCAGAAACAGATGAAGAATATAATGAATATTCCCATAATTATCCAGTAGCAAATCTTTGAAATGCTGAGTGATTTCTCTTTAGGGCTTTTCCTATAACATATATAGTAATCCCATACCAGTTGCTATTTAAACATTTTTAAATCTTCAATCTCGATGTGTGTGTGTGTGTCTGCAGCTTGGTTCAGTTCCCTTCTGCAAAATAATGGGGAAATTATTATTTTTTCTTTCCACAGATGATGTGAGTATCAGTGAGATCAGAAGGTGGAAATCTATTTGTATTCTACCCTCTCAATATATATGGATAGAAGACCAAGTCTAATGGAAGAGTGTCCTTATGGGATGTGCTAACTTATGGGGAGAGGAGTAGCTACGCAGGCATTTTGCAGAGACTTGCAAGAAAGAAACTAGAGAGCACATATATGTAAAACAATGTTTTAAGCCAGTAAAAGCCTGATGGAAATAGTAAATGAGGTATAGTGTGTCTGGCGGAGGCCTGTAAGATGCTCTGCCTCTTCCTACCGATACCTTTCTTTGAAACACTTTCCTCTAATGTTTAAGGTATGCCCTACTGTAATACAGTCTTATGGAACTTTCTACTTCTCTATTTCAGCGCTCATCCCTGTACCTCTTGAGTGCGTGCTAAGTTGCTTCAGTCGTGTCTGACTCTTTGCGACCCTACAGACTGTAGCTCACCAGGCCCCTCTGTCCATGGGATTCTCCAGGCAAGAATACTGGACTGGGTTGCCATTTCCTTCTCCAGGGGATCTTCCCGATCTAGGGATCGAACCTGCAGCTCCTGCATTGCAGGCGGAATCTTTATTACAGAGGCATCAGGCTTGTTTCGTATCTATCCTCCCTGCTGGAGTGTATGCTGTCGGAAGGCTGGAAGGGTCTGCGGCAAGTTCAGTAATGTACCCGTGCTGCCTGGCACAGTGTCTGGCCATGACCAACAGTGGGAGTGAATTCTGAATGAGGCTGTCACACATTTATGGAAAACCTGGAGGCAAATTAAGAGAAGGGCTACCCACCGAGACAAGTTCCTAAAGCAAATGTACCTGCTTTCATTTGGATATGAACGCATTCTATAAAAAGATAATTGTTACATTTGGAGGAGTACCATCCTTATATATTAAAAAATAGATAAAAGAGATCATTCACTGAATACCATTTTATCTTAGTAATTTATTCAAACGTTTAGTTGTAATTTAAAATACCCTTTGAGCTTGTTTTTTTTTAAGTTGGCATAGTATTACATTATATGAATGCACAAAAAGATAGTAACCATTCCCATATGATTAAATATTTAGATTATTAGCAGTCATTCAGCATTTTAAATGATGATTTGAAGAATATCACTATGCTACATTTTTCTATATAGCTCTTTAATAGTTTTCTTAGAAAATTTTAGTAGTGGAATTACTGAATCATATAAATGAACTCTTTTTAATAATAGCTGTACTGAGATTTAATCCGTATGACTTGGCAATTAATTCATCTATTTAAAGCGTACAATTTGATAGTGATCATCATCATTGTTTAGTTGCTAAGTAGTGTCCAATTCTTTGTCACCCCATGTACTATAGCCCACCAGGCTCCTCTATCAGTGGGTTTTCCAGGCAAGAACACTGGAGTGGGTTGCCATTTTTATCTCCAAGGGATCTTCCTAGATCAGGGATTGGACCCACATCTCCTGCATTGGCAGGTGGATTCTTTACCACTGAGCCACCAGGGAAGCCCTGTGCAATTATTACCAGAGTCCAATTGAGAATACTTTTATCACGTCATAAGATAGAAGCATTCCCAGCCCTCCCCCCCACCTCACCTGCAGCCCTAATTAAATGCTTATCAACTTTCTCACTATATGTCTTTACCTATTTTGGACATTTTTTTATTTAATAAATGAAATCATACAATATATGGTCTTTTCTAACTGGCTTCTTTCACTTAGCATTGTGTTTTCAAGATTCCTCTACATTGTAGCATGTACCCATCCTTTGTTTATTTTTATTGCCAAATAATATTTGGTTTTATGAATATACCAGTATTAATTTATTAGATAATGAACTCCTAAATTAACTTTTAAGGACATTTGGTATGTGTTATAGGTTTCATGTTTAACCATTTTCATTTCTCCTAGCAATGTTTAAGGCTATTCAGTTCTCTCAGTCACTCAGTCAGTTCAGTAGCTCAGTCGTGTCCGACTCTTTGTGACCCCATGGACTTCAGCATGCCAGGCCTCCCTGTCCATCACCAACTCCCGGAGCTTGCTCAGTCTCATGTCCATCGAGTCGGTGACGCCATCCAACCATCTCATCCTCTATTGTCCACTTCTCCTCCTGCCTTCCATCTTTCCCAGCATCAGGGTCTTTTCCTGGGAGTCAGTTCTTCGCATCAGGTGGCCAAAGTGTTGGAGTTTCAGCTTCAGCATCAGTCCTTCCAATGAACATTCAGGACTGATTTCCTTTAGGATGGACTAGTTAGATCTCCTTGCAGACTGAGGGACTCTCAAGAGTCTTCTCCAGCACCACAGTTCAAAAGCATCAATTCTTCAGCGCTCAGCTTTTTTTCAGAGAAGGCAATGGCAACCCATTCTAGTACTCTTGCCTGGCAAAGTCCATGGACGGAGAAGCCTGGTGGGCTGCAGTCCATGGGGTCGCTAGGAGTCCGACATGACTGAGCGATTTCACTTTCACTTTTCACTTTTATTCATTGGAGAAGGAAATGGCAACCCACTCCAGTGTTCTTGCCTGGAGAATCCCAGGGACCGGGGAGCCTGGCGGGCTGTCGTCTGTGGGATCGCACAGAGTCGGACACGACTGAAGCGACTTAGCAGCAGCAGCTTTCTTTAGTGTCCAACTCTCACATCCATATATGACTACTGGAAAAACCATAGCCTTGACTAGACAGACCTTTGTTGGCAAAGTAATGTCTCTGCTGTTTAATATGCTGCTAGGTTGATCATAACTTTTCTTCCAAGGAGCAAGTGTCTTTTAATTTCATGGCCACAATCACCATCTGCAGTAATTTTGGAGCCCAAAAATATAAAGTCTGTTACTGTTTCCATTGTTTCCCCATCTGTTTGCCATGAAGTGATGGGACTAGAGCATGATCTTAGTTTTCTGAATGTTGAGTTTTAAGCCAACTTTTTCACTTTGCTCTTTCACTTTCAAGAGGCTCTTTTCATTCAGTTCTCTATACTCTTTCTA
>NW_011494677.1:3262099-3275175 GCF_000754665.1 Bison bison bison | reverse complement strand
ATACTCTTTCTAAAACTGGAAACTATCCTTTAAAACAAAGAAACAAACAAAACAGAGGCTGTTTGGAAGAGTAAAGAGACATACTGACACTTTTTAAATTAGTATTTCAGTAACAATTAGTGACATTGGCGCTTCTAAATATCGTTTATTATTCATTTGTGTCCTTCTTTTGTAAGTTATGTTTTCATGCCCCTTTGACATTTTATTTTAGGGTATTTATCCTTCTCACTTTGTTCCAAAAGTGCCCTTTATAATATATTAAGACTGTTAAATTTTTCTTGTAGTCTTTTAGGTAAAAACAGTTTTCAGTTTTGACAAGACAGTATCTGCTGATCATTTCCTAAGGTATTCTTCCTCCAATTTTGGGTTTAGAAAAGGCTTTCCTAACTTAAGATCCAATAAGTATTTTATTACTGCTGTGGCTTTGTAGATAATATTTTTATTAAGATGGGATTTACTTTGGTATGAAATAAGATATAGATCTCACTTTATCGTTTTATCCAAACGGCCATCCTAATTTGTACATTGTATATCAGTATAAGGATCTTCCCTGGTGGCTCAGACGGTAAAGCATCTGCCTACAGTGTGGGAGACCTGGGTTCAATCCCTGGGTCGGGAAGATCTCCTGGAGAAGGAAATGCCAACCCACTCCAGTGTTCTTGCCTGGAAGATCCCATGGACGGAGGAACCTGGTTAGGCTACAGTCCATGGGGTCACAAAGAGTCAGACATGACTAAGCGACTTCACTCACTCACTCGCTCATATCAGTATAAGTATATAATATTTAGTATATATCATATGCTAAGTTATGTTTTTATTTGAGTGCCTTTGAAAGGTGTTGTAGTTTATAAATAATTTGTATATTGATTAATGACAAGATCTTTTAATAGTCATGGCTTTATAATAGGATATGATGATAGATGTGACCTTAATTAAGTCCTATTGGTGATGGACAGGGAGGCCTGGCGTGCTGGGATTCATGGGGTCGCAAAGAGTTGGACACAACTGAGCAACTGAACTGAACTCATGCACCCAGTGCACTTAAAAGGATTTTGCACATATTAGCATATAATTCAGACCCAACTATATGTAACAGAAATTAGTATGTTTTAATTTTCCAGATGAGGAATATGAGGCAAAGAGAAATAAAGATACTTATCAAGTCAAGGTGCTTGTAAGTGGCAGACCAACAATTCAGACAGATACAGACATAACCTCATTTCAGTGTGCTTTGCTTTATTGAAGGCATGAAAACAGTATTAATATTGTGGCTCTCCATTAGAACTCTTGGATGACCAGGTACATTGTCAATGAAATCTCAACAATGAGCTTAAAATAGTCAGCACATCAGGTTGTAGACAGATGAGTTATTATCCAAGCTTTGTTGTTCTGTTATAATTTACTCAGGCAGAGTAAATTTAGCATCCTCCTTAAGGGCCATTGGATTTTCAGAATGGTAAATAAATGCTGGCTTCAACTGAAAGTCATCAGCTGCATTAGCCCCTAACAAGGGTTGATATTGGCTATTCTGGTAGAAGTGAGGTGGATTTGATTTTTGCATTTCTCTGGTTAGTGATGTTGAACACCTTGTCATGTACCCACTGGCCATTTGTACATCTTCTTTGGAAAAATGTTTGTTTGGGTCCTTTGCTCATTTTTTATTTGGACTGGGTCATTGTGTTTTTACTGTTGAGTTGAATGAATTCCTTATATATTTTGGATATAATGCCCTATCAAATATATAGTTTGAAAATATTTTCTCTCATTCCTCAGGTTGCCTTTCATGTTGATCATTTCTTTTGCTGCACATAAGTCAATTAATTTTATATAGTCATTGTTGTTGCTTGTGATTTTGTTGTTATATACAAAAATGTTGTTAAGGAGTTTTTTTTTTTCCCCTTTGTTTTCCTATAGCAGTTTCACAGTTTCAGGTTTTTATGTATAAGTCTTCAATCCATTTCAAGCTAACTTGTGTGTGTGATATAAGGGAAGGGTTCTCGTGCACATTTCATTCTTTTACATTTGCATATATCCAAATTTTCCAGCACCACTAGTGAAGAGACTGTCTTTTTCCCATTTGGTACATTTGTATCTCGTTTCAAATATCAGTTAGCCATATATATGAAGGTTTATTTCTGGGCTCTCGCTTCTATTTCATTCATGTATTTCCTTGTTTTTATACTCATACCATATTGTTTTGATTACTGTTGCTTTGTGGTGTAGTATGAAACCAGGAAATGTCATGCCTCCAGCTTTGTCCTTTTTTCTCAAGTTTGTTTTAGCTCTTAAGTGTCTCTTGTGGTTCCATGCTGAATTTAGAATTTCTTCTCTTTTCCCGTGAAAGTGACAGTGGGATTTTGATAGGCATTGCATTGAATCTAAGATGGCTTTGGATAAAAGACGTTTTAACAGTGTTAATTCTGTATGAAAACTTTAGTTACTTCTGTTTATTTATTGTAAAATACTTGTAAAATTATTTTTTACAGTTTTAGAAATTTTGTTAAAAATTTCAACTATAATATACCTAGAACAGTTTTTCTTTTCCAAATTATTTTGCCTTGTATCCAGTGAGCTCTTTTGCAAACTCAAGTTTTTTCTCAACTCAGAGAAGACTGCATTTTATCATTATTAATTTAATTATCATTTATTCTCTTTACACTTACTGTATCCTTCTAAACGAACTATTGTATTTAAATTGTATTTCTCTAACTCAACATTTTCTTTTGTTATTTGTTTTATCCTTTTTCTGGCAAACTCATTTATCATTTCGTCATTTCCTCCTAGCTCATGTGTTCAACTTATGTTTATTGATACTAAGAACCTTTCCTATATCAGAAGGCACTGGGACTGTAAGAATGAGTATCTCAGACATAAAGCCCATACTCATTGAACTGATGATCGAGTGAGGAAAACAGAGATAGAATATGTAATTATTAGAGTTCTCCTGGAAAACATTTTTTAAACTAGAGTCTGCTGGATACTAAGCTACTGCCATCTCTAAAACGAATGGTTTGTATTTTCTGAAGCTAGGGCTAGGACTCCCTTGCCAGACCCTAGCTCCCTGTATGGTTCCACCAATAGGGGGCGCCAGAGAGGACCACAGAGTGAAAGAGGAAGGGAAGGCTGCTTCTTTCTGTTCATTTTCTGTCTCTGTCAACATCATCCCAGCAGAATTTCTATATAGAAGTGGCAGCAGCTTCTTGCTTCCCACTTACTTTTTTAAAGTAATTCCAGATCCAGCTTTTTTATGTGCTGCACCCCATCCCTCTCCTCCAAGAGATGCCAGCACCACCAGCCCTTCTTCAGAGGTCTAGGTCTTAAGTCCTGGTTCCCTCTTGCAAGTTCCTGAGGCGCCAGCACGCTGTGCCCTCTCCTTGGAGAGTAGAGCCCTCTCTAAGCTTCAAAGTTCTCTAACCTCAGTGTCTTCCTTTGGTTCCCTCACTGCCCCCTCCCTGGGATGGGAACAGCTCCTAGGAGTTCCCCTTTTGCCTATTTAGCCCTTCAATTTTTACATTAATATTTTCTGTTAAAACAACTGTGTGCTTCCTGTTTCTTGCCTGGATCCTGACAAATCTGTCTTCTGTTCGATTTTCAGCAATCTTGAGTATGCTGTTTACTGTCTCCATGACATATATTTCTAATTCAGCAGTTTTGCTTTGTTTTTCATGCATAGTGGCAGTTTTCTTAATCTCAGATGTTATCCTATTTATAAATCTCTACTGTAGATTCTCAGTTACTATTTCCTTTTGATTTTAAATAACTTAAATTAGAAGTTCTCCAAAAATGCCTCTTGTTTCCAGTCTTAGGGGAAACCATTTCAGTCTGCAGTTTGTCTCCTTCATTTGTAGTGTGATTCTTTTTGCAAGACTGGGGATGCTTTTCCTACTGTTAGAATTGATACAGTTTTCTCTGTGAATCTTTCAAGCCTTGGAACTAGCTTAGGTGATCAAAGTATCTAGTTTGCCAATTCAGAAGTTGTCAGGAATTCCCTGGCGGTCCAGTGGTTAGGACTCACTTCTTTCACTGCCAGGAGCCTGGGTTCAATCCCTGATCGGGAACTAAGATCCTGCGAGCTGCCTGGCAGGGTCAAGAAAAATACAAAATCAAAAGCAAACAAGCAAAAACCCTAAGCAAACAAACAAACAGCAAAACTAGATTGAGTGACCTATGATGAGAATCATAGAGCTGAAATCATTTACGTCTATGTCTAAGAATTTATTTCTATAATTTTTGGTATATTTAGTAGCTCTCTGGAATTTGTCTGGTATGTTTGTCCTCCTTGGGTATCAAAAATACCAGAGTTCCTGCCACCAGTATTAGGCACAAGCCAGAACTCTAACACTTGGGTTTCTTACTTGATGTGATACCTGGTGTGTGGTGGGCTGCCTTTGATGAGTTGGATCCATGTTTATGACACCACAGTTGTTGCCTGACCCTCTGTCTTCTGCCTTTAATCGTCCTATCTCCGCATTTAGAAGTGGATATATACTTCTTGTTGCAAAACTTCAACAGTGATTGCCAATGTCAATTGGAAAGATCAGGGTGTCATGTGGGTCCTTTCTTCAATCTGATCCTGACTGTATGAGATCAAAAAGAAATTTCTCCTAACTTCTTGCTTATAGACAATACCCTTTCCTATATCCCAGTGTCAATACAGGATTTTCCTTCTTTTTTCTTTTTTTTTTAAGATTTATTTAACTGGCTGCTCTAGGTCTCCGTTGCAGCACGTGGAATCTTTCAGTTGCAGGACATGGGATCTAGTTCCCTGACCAGGGATTGAACCCGGGACCCCCCAGCTTTGGGAGCACCAAGTCTTAGCCACTGGACCACCAGAGAAATTCTCAGGGTTTTCCTTTCTTTATATTTGCTTAGCTAGTTCCTTAAGCAGTGTGGAGGAAAAACGACTAAAGTCTAGTTTCTTCTCATTTGCTGATGTGTGGAAATACCCAAAAACTCTGCATTTTGTTACCATTTCCATTTCTAGTGAACAAAGAAAAGGAAATAGAAGACAAAATAGAAATAGTATAAAACAAAATAGAAATTCCCACTCTCTGTTTTCTGTGCTTCATTGGGTTGAATGCAGATTATTTGGTGTTGTCAAAACTGCAATCATTGTGTAGCAGCACTGGGTAAGACTTCCTTTTCGAAAACAAAGCAATCAAAGAACAGGAAAAAGTAGCAAACAAGCCAAACAGAATTAGGCACAAAAGTACCACCGTTTCTTTCCATTAGCAACCCAATGTGTCATGTAAGAGTCCCCCACGCTCTGCAACAGGCTCCTTTCAATACAGAGTCATCTCTCTTATCTGTGGTTTCAGTTACCCAGTTACCCACATCAACCTTATATTAAATGGAAAATTTCAGAAATAAACAATTCGTAAGTTTTAAGTCACGTGCTCTTCCGAATAGCATGATGAAATCTCCTGCCATCCAGCTGCATGCTGCACAGGAAGTGAATCATCTCTTCGTCCAGTGTATCCTGCACGTTAATCTTAGTAGCTGTCTTGGTTATCAGATCAACTGTCCTGGTGTGACAGTACTTGTGTTCAAGTAACCTTTGTTTTAATTAATAATGGATCCAAAGCGTAAGGATAGTGATGCTGGAAATTCAGGTATACCAAAGAAATGCTGAAAAGTGCTTTCTTTAAGTGAAAAAGTGAAAGTTCTTAATAAGGATTTAGCAAGGAAAGAAAAATTTTATGCTGAGCTTCTTAAGATCTATAGTAAGCATGAATCTTCTCTCCATGAAATGGTGAAGAAGGGAAAAGAAACCCTTGTTAGTTTTACTGTTTCCCCTCAAACTAAAAACATTACAGCCACCACACTGAAGTGTTCAGTTAAGATGGAAAAGCGTTAAATTTGTCCAGTAAGATATTTTGAGAGAGACTATATTCATGGAACGTTTATTTCAGTATTGTTATAACTGTTCTATTTTAGTCTTAGTATGTTGATCTCTTACTGTGCCTGCTTTATAAATTGAACTTTATCATAGGTATGTATGCATAGGAAAAAAACAAGATATATAGGATTTGTACTATCTGTGGTTTCAGGCACCCACTGGGTTCTTGGAATGAACCCCATGAATAAGGGGGTTTACTGTAGTCCTGATGAGTAAATTAGTCATAAGGAAAGAGGATTTTTTTTAATTTATTTATTGATTTGTTTGGCTGCGTCAGGCTGAGTTGTGGCACGTAGGGTCTTCTTTGCATTCTGTGAGGTCTTTTGTTTGGTCTGCAGGTTCAGTAGGTATAACCCACCTGCTTAGTTATCCCATGGCACGTGGGATCTTAATTCCCCAACCAGGAAGTGAACCCACATCCTCTGCATTGCAGCACAGATTCTAAACCACTGGACCACCAGGGACGTTCCTGGAAAGGGGATTTTTAAGCAAAGGAGAATTTGTGGTCCAATTGTGCAGGAAACATGAGATTTTTCATTCTGAGGTTTATTCACATCCCCATCACTCATAGTTTTGTTATCAATTATGTGAACTTCTTCAAACTTGGAATCAGAAATTCTGAATCATAAAGGCTGTGGCAATTTGCAGATCTGCCGTGGCAATTTACAGATCTCTAATAGATGGAAGCTTGGCTTTAAAATTTGGGAGGATAGCAGAGAAACGGGAAAATAGATCCTGCCACCTGCCTACAGTGTGAGTCCTTGTAAGATCCTTGGCTTCACACACACTCACGATGATCTCCAAATAGACAGCTCTGCTGAAAAAAGACATCAGTCGCCTCTGGGAAGGAAAACATTAAGAGTAAAATTCCAAAGAAAGTGAATACATGGACTGCTGGGCTTGTTATTCATGGCGTGTTTCTGACTTGCTAAAAGCAAGTTTAATGTATTTATACCATCTATACAGTGTAACTGACTCTGAAGCTCTGCTCTTTACAGAGAACATATTTCATGTTATTGTAAGCACTAAAGAAAATTAAATCAATAAATCCACAGCCTGTAATTTGAGATCCTCAGTTGAAGAAAAATACATTGTCCGGGAGGGAGGAGCAAGTCTTGAGGAAGGCTTGTCAAACTGTCTTCACTCCACTGTCCCAGGCTTTCAAATGACAGCAGAAATAAGCTTGTGGGTTTCAATCATCAGAGTGCTGTTATGACACCTCCAAAAGAAGTAGAGGCCAACTCCCACTCTTGTTAATGAAGCATATGCTTAAGTGGAAAACCATGCAAATGATACTCTTTCTCTCTTTCTCAACTGTCCCCGTGTGTGTCCTTTCCCCTGAAAAAGATTTGCTGGTGAGTACGCAGAGACTAATGTCTGGACACGTGGTAAATTCTTCCCCATCCCTGGCGTTGATACTCTCTGTGACCACTGGCAAGCCAATTAACCCCTCCAAATGTCACCCTTCTATGTGTAAAAGGTTAATGGTGCAGCTTGTTTGCAGAGAGCCTGGAGTCTTCCATGAAAGGCACTGCATGGATGCCCAGCGTTGTTGTTGGACTGGAGGGCGTTGTATTTTTTAATTATATGTTTGGTGGGATAGGTTATAGATTTTGTTGTGGTTGAATGTTGCCTCTTCTCCCTGGTTACAAATAAAAGACTAATAGGTAATCACACACTATTACCATCTTCTAGAGGTCCCTAGAGGGCGAAGGGAATGCAGAGGTTACAGATTAATAATGCATTCTTTAGTTAATAAAATCACGAGCACCTCAGATGCATAATAGCTGTGGATGGCAATTTATTAGACCAAGTATTTTATCAGATGCTAAGTAGATAATGCTAGCAAAGACTCATGAAGTAATGAGTTTTTCTTTCCTGCTCTCCTAATAAATCTTCTATGCATCATATCCGTAGAGAACATTAGGGACAGTTTGGTTAAGGCTTATGTGAAATGTGTTTGAATATTCAGGAAAAGGATTCTTAGATTCTGGAACTCCTGAAACCAGGGGTGGGTGTGTGTGTGTGTGTGTGTGTGTGTGTGTGTCTAGACTGTGACAATAAGCTCACTGTTTTATCATCTTTGGAGCAAATGTGGATCTTCCTGGCCCCAAAGTGTTATGTCTTTCCCATTCTTTGCAGATTTACGGAAAAACTTTGAGCAAGACCCGCAGGGAAGGGAGGTACCCATCGAAGGCATGATTGTGCTACACTGCCGGCCGCCCGAGGGAGTTCCTGCTGCGGAGGTAAGACCAGGCCAGTTCCCAAGACGGGGGACTGAGTCCTGTGTGCTCACAGGAGATGTAAGCCAGCCTGGGCCAGGCCTTCTTGCTGCCTGGACCCAACCGCTAAAGATGGTGAAGCGGCTGATGGGAATAAGCTGGAAGAGGAAATTGTCTCTCTAATTTCTTAAGCTCTCGCCAGCCAGTTTGGGTGGAAATTGTTCTGTGCCCTTCCTCCTGGGGGCCTCGGTGATGCCGGTGCCTGCTCTGTGGCCTCATCCGTCACCCTGGGCACTCTGCTTTGAACATTGGTTTCTAGATCCATCTAACAGCAAAGTCACATGAAAACAGTGTAGAAAGAAGGCGGTCAGGCTCCAGTGCCAAGTTGCACGGGTGTTTGCACTTATCCTTCATTTGCTTACGAAACAGACAACCCTGGAGTGTTCGTTATGTTTTAGGTGCTGTGCTGGCGTGGGGGACACACAAAGTGTTGGAGGTCACAGATCTCTGATCAGTTATCTGTCGTTTGCAGTGAGGTGGTAGGAATCCAGAGTCATCATAGTTTTTGCTCCTTGCTGGTTTTCCAGAAGCTTCTATCATATGGTTAGGCTATAATTATCATTAATAACACACTGTGCTGGTGGGGATGGTGTTCTTTCAGTCACTATTAAAAGAGGTTCTGACAGACTCGTAATATGGGTATTAAGATAATATTGTGGGGTCTATTCAGAAGTACAAAGATTGCTTGATAAAGTCCTGTTTGGGGGTTGGCCGAAAACTTCATCCAGGTTTTCCTGTATAAGCTGATGGAAAAGCCTAAACAAATGTTTTAGCCAACCCAGTACATATGCAAACATAGGTCTGAGTCCAGCAGTAGAGAGGCCAGCTGTGACTCTTCTCTGAGCAGCTAGGGGAAGGTCCTGAGAGTCGTGGTTTCCTCACTAAGAAGTAGAGATATTAAAACAACAGGAGACTTTGTTGTGCATTGCTGTGGGATTTTGCATTTGGAAGGACAGAGGAGTAAAATGTTCCAAGGGGAACCGAAAACAGACAAACTTGCTGATCCAGACAAGAAGCCTGCAGGGTGGATTCTATTCAAAGCTCCCAAACTTCCCTGAAATGAAGTAAACGGACTTGAAAATTAAAGTGAACTCTCCATGCGTGATGCGAAATGATGAGAAAGGAAAATGCTTATTTTTAGATTTGTATTTAATGTGAAGCAAACAGATATTTGATCTCCTTTGGGCGCCGCCTTGTTCTGTACAGACAGTGTCCTAGATTTCTGAGGCGGGGAACAGGTGGCTGGGTGTAATGGGGCCGGGTGAATGTGGGTATAATTGAGGACACCCCACGTGTTCCTGGGGGACTCACTCAGGTACCAGCCGTTTGCTATAATCACACCATCTCTTATAACCAGGCTCTCTGCCAAGCCTGGGCTGGGTCACTGTGTCAACTTTGAAGCACCAGAGAGCACTGAAGATGGGCAGAAGGTCATGGTTTTATTATCTGTTCTGTGGGAACCAAACATTGTCTAGATGTCTAAAAATCAATTTTTACACCTAGAAGAGAGCTTAGATATTTACTTGGCACGACCTTTCCATTTTAGGGGCAAGAAAACTGATACTCAGATCAATGACCCACCAAAGAAAGGTCTTACACCCATTTAAGTCATAACGCTGTTCAGTCTTCCCAAAGTTCCTCAGACACTCAGAGAAAAGTCCACTTTCATGCTTTATGTGGTCCAGGATCATCAGGCCTGCTCTTACCTCTGACCTCATCTGTTGTTCAGTTTCCAGACCTGTGGTAGCCACATTAGCCTCCTCACTCTTCAACAGCTGCACCAGCCACGTGCCGGCCTCAGGACCTTTGCACATGCTGACTCCTCTGCTGGAACACTCTTCCCCAGTTACTCCTTCAGGGCTTGCTCAGATACATGCTGCTCAGTGAGGCCTGTTCAAGGCACTCTGATGACAATGTCGGTTCCTTACCCTACATGTATACTCTCAAGCCCCTTTCTCTGCATTTATTAACTCCTTAGCTCTTAGCACAACCATACTGTACTTATTCAACTTATTTTCTATTAGAATTAACCTCCACAAGGAGAATTTTGTTTGTTTGGCCATGCTACACAGAATGTGGGATCTTAGTTACCAGACCATGGTAGCACAGAGTCTTAAAATCACTGGACCTCCATGGAAGTCCCATATTTATATTTTTATCCCCAGAACAGAAAAGAGTGCTTCTCACATCCAGGTGTCCAATAAATATGTGTTGAATATGAGTGAAAAGTCGTTTCCTGCCTTTATTCCTGAATATTGGAGGTAGTGCTGGGACTCAGCCCAGACCAAAGTGTGAAATCCACTAGACTCTTGTTTTTGTTTTTTCTCCTGAGTGTTAGAAAATGGGTATATGTCCTTCTTCACTTGGTCTTTGAAGACACAGTGAAAATACAGAACAGAGAAGAGGAAGATAAGCATTGTGTAACCTGGTAGGGTAAGAGCCAAAAGGGAAGATATGCCTTGATATATAAGTATGTCCATGAGTTTGTACACGTGCACACACACACATTGAAGTGTATTCCCAGAGAGCTCAAGGATTTAGGAATTATAAGGACCCCAAGGCTCTTTGGGGCCCTGGTTGGGAGGGAAGATCCCTGTTGGAGAAGGAATTAGCCTCTAGGAAGCAAGCAGCATTCCTAGCTGGTCAACTGTTGGGTTGGCCAAAAGGTTCATTCAGATTGTTCATACCATTGTATGGAAAAACCCAAAGGAATCTTTTAGCCAACTCAATACTTGGGAAAGGCTGAACTTGGGTTGAATTTGGAAGCAGCTCTTGAAACATCCCTCCACCTTTCTTGCCCCAACATTGTCCTTGAAAGGAAATGAGTTGTCCCTATTGGCTCAGTTCCTTTTTCCAACTTTATGTTTCTTTTGTTTATTTGTTATTGAAGTATAGGGCTTCCCAGGAGGCTCAGTGGTAAACCTGCCAATGCACGAGACGCAGGAGATGCAGGTTTGATCCCTGGGTAGGGAAGATCCCCTGGAGAAGGGCATGGCAACCCACTCCAGTATTCTTGTCTGGAGAATCCCATGGGCACAAGAGCCTGGCAGGCTATAGACCATGGGGTTGCAAAGAGCAGGACACGACTGAGCGTACCTGCATAGTGGCTTTACGATGTTGTATTACTTTCTGCTATATCACAAACATCTGTTGAGCTATATGGTAGCACAGATGGTAAAGAATCTGCCTGCAATGCAGGAAAGCTGGGTTTGATCCCTGGGTTGGAAAGATCCCCTGGAGAAAGGCATGGCAACCCACTCTAGTATTCTTGCCTAGCGAATTCCCACGAACAGAGGAGCCTGGCAGGCTACAGTCCACGGGGTCACAAAGAGTTGGACACAACTGGGCAACTAAGCACACGTGTGTGTGTGTGTGTGTGTATGTATATTTATATGTATATATATATCCCCTTTCTCTTGGGCCTCCCTCCTCCCCGGTCACTCCCCACCCCATTCTGATGTGATTTTCAGCTATAACCACAGGAGCAGAACCCTATGTGAAAAACTTCCGGTAGTCACACACCCTGATGGCAGTGAAAACAGTATTTGGGAGAGTTCTTGGCCAGGGGAAGAAGGAACACAATAAATACAGACTTCTCAGTATGAAAGTATATTTTCTTTTCTGGTGCCTCCCCTCTTGCCAGATTTCTACGCTGGTAGGTATTTACTTCCTGGATTAGTTTCCTGGGGCTGCTGTGACAAATGACTACATACCGGGACTTAAAACAGTCAAACTGAATTCTCTCACAGTTCTGGAGGCTAGAAGTCTGAAGTAGGGTGCAGGCAGGGTTAGTTTTCCTGGGGGTTCTGGAAAATGAGCTTGTCTCTTAGATTCTGGTGGTTTCTGACAATCCTTGCTGCCCTTGGGGTGTAGATACATGACTACAGACTCTGCCTCCATCTTCAAATGGGTATTATTCTCTCTGTATCTTTTTTATCACTTTCTTTTTTAATATTTATTTATTTGACTGTGCAGAGTCTTAGACGCAGCATCAGGACTTCTGATCTTGGTGGTGGTATGGGAGGTCTTTTGGGATCTTCCGTTGTGTCATGCAAACTCTTAGGTGGGGCATGTGAAATCTAGTTCAACACTGAGGATCAAACCCAGGCCCCCTGCGTTGGGAGCATGGAGTCTTAGCCACTGGACCACCAGGGAAGTCTCTCTCTCTCCATCTCAATATGTCTGAATTTTGGCTCTTACAAGAACATGAATCATTGGATGAGGGTCAACCTCAATCCAGTAATGCCTGGTGTTAATCTTCTTGGTCACAGTACGTCTGCAATGACCCTATTTCCAAATAAGGTCACATGCACAGGTTATGTGTGGGCTTGAAATTTGGGAAGGGGGCCACTCTTGAACTCAGTCCACTTTCCACTCCCCCTTGACATATTAATAATCTTTTATTTTTAAGCACATAGACATCATTAGAAATAAAATTCAGAGCCAGGCTGGCTGAAAGAGGGCCATTTCAAGGAACAGCTGTGACTGTAGGATGGTTTAAAACAGAAATTCTGAGCTGAAGAGGGGAAGCTTTGTTTCCCGCCTTTTGTATTATGGATGAATGTGGAGAATGTTTCAGCTGCACTGTGGGTTAATGGCTGGTGTGGGACCCTAACAAGCTTTTATAGCATCTTCTTAAGGTGGGAAAGCATCTGGTTTCCAAACACATGTGTTACTTTGAAATTTCACTTATTTATGAGATGGATACTACCTATGTCTGTGCACTGATATTTACAGCTCTTTAGTTTCAGCAATAGCTTACACACTAGTTATGACCGCCAACGTTTGTGTTTTTGTTGAAGGGCAGGTCGATCTAGAGGAGAAAGCTGTGAGAGAGATGGATACAGATAGGGAAAGAAGGTGAAAATGTTCATACCTTCTGTGGTCAGGGTCTC
>NW_011494677.1:3248308-3261999 GCF_000754665.1 Bison bison bison | reverse complement strand
CTCTTGAGGTGGGGATGTCTGCCAGTGCCTGTCATGGGGTCTTCAGATTGCAGAGTATTTTTGTGCTTACTGACCTCTTTGTCATGCAAGTATCCTAACGTTAATGACTCTTCAGAATGGCAGTAACTGGAAACTGCTCGGAATTGACCAGTTACATAATGGTCACTGTGGAATATCATCAAAGGTACCTTCTCTGAGCCGGTTGTGCTCCACTGCAGCCTGGTTCCCGTCCTGCCCACCTCCTGTGGGGCCCCAGAGGTCATCACTAGAAGGAGTTGTGACTGGTCCAGTCAGAACCAGCTGATGTACCAGCTGGTCTTGTCCTGCAGTGGAATAGGAGGTCTCCTACTTATCACATTGAAAGAAACCTTGGGAGCAAGTCTTATTTTCACAAGACACCTCTGCCTTCTCTCTGTAAGATAGAACATACTTGGCAACTAACTCCATCTAGACGACCAGACAAGGTGCTTTGCATAAGAATAGAAAGAGTGCCCCTGTGTGCCAGGCACTGTGTTAAGTAGTCTTTTCTATGTTTAATTTAATTTGCAGAAGTGTGCTATGAGATGCTAGAAAGCTCTTGATATTTTCATGTCCATCTTACAGGAACTTGTCCAAGGTTTCAGATCACAGAGTCAATCAAACTTAAAGCTTAGACTTTTCCTCTCTTTGCTAGTTGGTGTTTCTTTTAACTGAGATGATAGGATTGGTTGGGACCCCTAGGCCAGTAATAACATATCTTCTTGTTCTGCCTGACAGTCTGCCCTGAGAAATAGTTTTTTTCATTGAAATCTCTTCCAGCTGATATGCTAATCCTAAAGTTGTTCTAATTGCTGTTTCTTTGTTTGAAATAGGTCATCTGGCGATAAAACTTATGAACACGGAGGGAATAGAGGCTCTGGGAGCAGAGCAGTCCTGGAGCCCCTATGCTCCCAAGGACCAGGAGCCTGGGTTGGATGCAGTCTTAGGAAACAGGAAGTACGGAATGTCTTCAGTTACAGAGAGGGTGCCTTGGAGGGAAATGAAAGGGGGCATATGAAGAGGAGAGAATACAAGTAGTCTCCACCCTTATTACAACTTTCCCCACATTTGGCCATGACCCCAAAAGATTTCATTGTCATAAAGGGCCCTGGTTATATCCTCATAAGTGCATAATGATGTCTGTATCACCGGGTTCTCTCTCCTGAGATATAGTCGTGGAGTCTGGAAATGGTAGAAAACCCAAGAATATGCAAGGCATCTAGCACAGTTTCTAATACTAAATAAATAGTAGAGAGGATTGTGGCTTCAGTTCTTCCTTCTCATTTTCTTCTTTTCTAAAGCATCGTGAACTTTGCTTCTCAGAGGAACATGTAGGGTTTCATTACAGTTGAGGATGCAGATTGAAATTGAAAACCTTTGCGATTTTTAACACACTTTCAGCCCCATGAAGAAGGATGCTGCTAGGACCAGCCCGTCTCTCCCCAGGCAGCCCATGAGCTCTTCCTCCAAGCCTGTGCCTTTTTCTTGCCTTTCAAGTTCATCAGAGGATGAAGCACCAGAATGCTTCCTGTCTTCCTCTCTTGTTATCTACTGCATATAATCTTTTATGGGCTTCCCTTGTGGCTCAATGGTAAAGAATCTGCCTATGAATGCAGGAGATAAGGTTTCCATCCCTGGGTCAGGAAGACCCCTGGAGAAGGAAACAGCAGCACACTCCAATATTCTTGCCTGGGGAAACCCATAGACAGAGGAGCCTGGCAGGCTGCAGTCCATGGAGTCACAAAAGAGTTGGCCATGCCTTAGCATCTGAGCACACACAATCTAGTGCATGGAGGAAATAAATGGTTATTTTGGTTATTTACAGAAGCTGCTAACTATCTGTGGTTTTACCTTACGCCTTGGGGAGTCTTATGAATGGCATTCAGTTTAGTTCCGTCACTCAGTCGTGTCTGACTCTGTGTGACCCCATGTACTGCAGCCCACAAGGCTTCCCTGTCCATCACAAACTCCCAGAGCTTACTCAAACTCATGTCCATTGAGTCAGTGATGCCATCCAACCATCACATCCTCTGTTGTCCCCTTCTCCTCCCGCCTTCAATCTTTCCTGGCATCAGGGTCTTTTCAGTGAGTCAGTTCTTCACATCAGGTGACCCAAGTATTGAAGTTTCAGCTTCAGCGTCAGTCCTTTCAATGAATATTCAGGACTGATTTCCTTTAGGATGGACTGGTTGGATCTCCTTGCAGTCCAGGGGACTCTCAAGAGTCTTCTCCAACACCACAGTTCAAAAGCAGCAATTCTTCAGCACTCACCTTGCTTTATAGTCCAACTCTCACATCCATACATGACTACTGGAAAAACCATAGCCTTGACTAGATGGACCTTTGTTGGCAAAGTAATGTCTCTGCTTTTTCATAAGCTGTCTAGATTAGTCATAGCTATTCTTCCAAGGAGCAAGCGTCTTTTAATTTCATGGCTGCAGTCACCATCTGCAGTGATTTTGGAGCCCCCCAAAATAAATTCTTTCATTGTTTCTATTGTTTCCCCATCTTTTTGCCAGTAAGTGATGGGACTGGATTCCATGATCTTCATTTTCTGAATGTTGAGTTTCAAGCCAACTTATTCACTCTCCTTTTTCACTTTCATTAAGTTTAATTCTTCGCTTTTTGATAAGTGTGGTGTCATCCACATATCTGTGTATCTGAGAAATATTGATATGTCTCCTGGCAATCTTGATTCCAGCTTGTGCCTTATCCAGCCCAGCATTTCGCATGATGTACTCTGAATATAAGTTAAATAAACAGAATTACAGTATACAGCCTTGACATACTCCTTTCCCAATCTGGAACCAGTCTGTTGTTCCATGTCTGGTTCTAATTGTTGTTTCTTGACCTGGATACAGATTTCTAAGGAGGCAAGTCAGGTGGTCAGATAGTCCCATCTCTTTTAAGAATTTTCCAGTTTGTTGCAATTCACACAGTCAGAGGCTTTGGCATAGTCAATAAAGCAGAAGTAGAAGTAGATGTCTGAAACTCTCTTGCTTTTTAATGATCCAACGGATGTTGGCAGTTTGATCTCTGGTTCCTCTGCCTTTTGTAAATCCAACTTGAGCATCCGGAATTTCATGGTTCATGTACTGTTGAAGCCTGGCTTGGAGAATTTTGAGCATTACTTTCCTAGAGTGTGAGACGAGTGCATTTGTGAGGTAGTTTGAGCATTCTTTGGCATTGCCTTTCTTTGGGATTGGAATGAAAACTGACCTTTTCCAGTCCTGTGGCCACTGCTGAGTTTTCCAAATTTGCTGGCATATTGAGTGCAGCACTTTAACAACATCATCTTTAGTATTTGAAAGAGCTCAACTGGAATTCCATCACCTCCACTAGCTTTGTTCATAGTGATGCTTTCTAAGGCCCACTTGACTTCACATTCCAGGATGTCTGGCTCTAGGTGAGTGATCACACCATTGTGGTTATCTGGGTCATGAAGATCTTTTTTATATAATTCTTTGTGTATTGCTGCCACCTCTTCTTAATATCTTCTGCTTCTGTTAAGTCCATACCATTTCTGTCCTTTATTGCACCTGTCCTTACATGAAATGTTCCCCTGGTATCTCTAATTTTCTTGAAGAGATCTCTAGTCTTTCCCACTCTGTTGCTTTCCTCTATTTCTTTCCCCTGATCACTGAGGAAGGCTTTCTCATCTCTCCTTGCTGTTCCTTGGAATTCTGCATTCAGATGGGTTTATCTTTGCTTTTCTCCTTTGCCCTTAGCTTCTCTTCTTTTCTCAGCTTTTTGTGAGGCCTCCTGAGGCAACCATTTTGCCTTTTTTCATTTCTTTTTCTTGGGGATGGTCTTGATCACTGCCTCCTGTACAATGTCACAAACCTCTGTCCATAGTTCTTCAGACACTCTATCAGATCTAATCCCTTGAATCTATTTGTCACTTCCACTGTATAATCAGAAGGGATTTGATTTACCCTTCTGAATAAACCATTGATAAACCACTGAATGGTCTAGTGGTTTTCCCTGCTTTCTTTAGTTTAAGTCTGAATTTGGCAATAAAGAGTTCATGATCTGAGCCACAGTCAGCTCCTTGTCTTGTTTTTGCTAACTGTATAGAGCTTCTCCATCTTTGACTGCAAAGAATATAATCAATCTGATTTCGGTATTGACCGTCTGGTGATGTCCATGTGTAGAGTCTTCTCTTGTGTTGTTGGAAGAGGGTATTTACTATGATCAGTGCATTCTCTTTGCAAAATTCTGTTAGCCTTTGCCCTGCTTCATTTTGTACTCCAAGGCCAAGTCAAATTTGTCTGTTACTCTATGTATCTCTTGATTTCCTACTTTTGCATTCCGGTCCCCTATAATGGAAAGGGACATCTTTTTTGGGTGTTAGTTCTCGAATGTCTTCATAGAACCATTCAACTTCAGCTTCTGCAGCACTACTGGTTGGGGATCTATGAAACCATGAGCCATGCCTTGTGGGGCCACCCAAGATGGACAGGTCATGGTGGAGAGTTCTGACAAAACATGGTCCACTGGAGAAGGAAATGGCAAACCACTTCAGTATTCTTGCCTTGAGAACCTCATGAACAGTATGAAAAGGTAAAAAGATAAAACACTGAAAGATAAACTTCCCAGGTTGGTAGGTGCCCAATATGCTACTGGAGAGCAGTGGAGGAAAAACTCCAGAAAGAATGAAGAGATGGAGCCAAATCAAAAACAGCACCCAGTTTTAGATATGACTGGTGATGGTGGTAAAGTCCCATGCTGTAAAGAGCAACATTGCATAGGAACCTGGAATGTTAGGTCCATGAATCAAGTTAAATTGGAAGTGGTCAAACAGGAGATGGCAAGAGTGAACATTAACATTTTAGGAATCAGTGAACTAAAATGGACAGGAATGGGTGAATTTAACTCAGATGACCATTATATCTACTACTGCAGGTAAGAATCCCTTAGGAGAAATGGAGTAGCCCTCATAGTCAACAAAAGAGTCTGAAATGCAGAAATATTTCAAAAGAGTCTGAAATACTTGGATGCAATCTCAAAAATGACAGAATGATCTCTGTTCATTTCCAAGACAAACCATTCAGTATTACAGTAATCCAAGTCTGTGCCCCAACCTGTAATGAATGGCATTATTGTTACTAAAAACACTCGGGTATATAAACTTTTTTTTTAATCACCCAAAGTCCATAGTTTATACTAGGGTTCATTCCTAGTGTTTTACATTCTGTGGGTTTGGACAAATTAATAATGACATGTATCCATCATTGGCCTTCCCTGGTGGTGCTAGTGGTAAAGAACCCACCTGACAATGCAAAAGACAAGAGACTCAGGTTGGATCCCTGTGTTGGGCAGATCCTCTGGAGGAGGGCATGTCAAGCCACTCCAGTATTCTTGCCGGGAGAATTCCCATGGACAGAGGATTCTGGCAGGCTGCAGTCCATAGGATCACAAAGAGCTGGGCAGGACTGAAGCGACTTAGCACTCATGCATGCATGTATTCACCATTTTCGTATCATGTAGAGTCATTTCTCTGCCCTAAAAATCATGTGTGCTCTGTTCATCCCTCCCTTCCCAGAACGTCTGGAAACCTCTGATTTTTTTTTTTTTAACTGTCTACATGATTTTTCCTTTTCCAGAATGTCGTATAGTTGAAAACACACAGCATGTCGCCTTTGCAGATTGGTGCCTTTCACTTAGTAATATGTGTTTGAGCTTCCTCCGTGTCTTTTCATGACTTAATAGCTAATTTCTTTTGTAGCATTGGATAATATTCCATTGTTTGAATGTACCCGGTTTATTTATTCATTCACCAACTGAAGGACATCAAGGTTGCTTCCAAGATTTGGTAATTCTGAATGAAGCTGATATAAATATGCATGTTTGGGTTTTTGTGTGGCCGTAAATTTTTAGGTTATTTGAGTAAATATCAAGGAGTACTATTGCTGGATCGTGTGCTAAGAGTGTGTTTAGTTTTGTAGGAAGCTTCCAAACAAAAATATGTAATGCTTCATGAATTTTTGTTCATTGTTGCACAGGGCCATGCTAATCTTCTCTGAATCATTCCAATTTTAGTATGGGTGCACGCGTGCTAAGTCCCTTCAATTGTGCAACGCTATATGGACTGTAGCCTGCCAGACTTCTCTGTCCATGGGGATTCTCCAGGCAAGAATCCTGAAGTGGGTTGTCATGCCCTCCTCCAGGGGATCTGCCTGACACAGGCATCGAACCTGCATCTCTTAGGTCTCTTGCATTGGCAAGCGAGTTCTTTACCACTAGTGCTACCTCCAAAGCAGGCATGGTGTATAAACTTGAAGGTACTCACCAGGCAGCAGGCATAGGTTTAAATGAAATAATTAGTTGTATGCCTTTCTGAAAATACCGAAATGTGAACAGATGATAATTCAGCCTTTGCTAAATGCCATGAGCTCATCCCATTATGAGATGTATTAGAATGCATTTGTCACTACACTTGCTTTTAACCTCGACCTTGGGCCAGTTCTAACTAAAGATGGCCACTTTTTAGTGTTTGACACCGTTGTTTAGCTAAAACCAATTTGCTCTTTTCAAAACAATTCGTTATCCCACACTGCACTTTTTTATACTCCCCAATTAAATGCAAAATCTATCTTTCATAAAAGTTAGAAATTATGTCCAATGAAAATCCGACATTTTAATGGTTTTCCACAGATTAAAATTGTAGAGTTCTCAATAAACCCTGATTTACTGATGTTGGTTGTAAAATGGTTATTGCTGTTAATAAAGCCTGTAAATCTTAACAGGTTATATTTGCCTTGGACAATAAAACTTGCCATAAAGGCTTAGTGTCTAAGGCTAATTCTGCACACATCAAGGTAAACAACCTCCTCAAAATAATTCAATGTCTGAGAATTAAAAGCCCAAAGGCAAGCAACTAACAGATTGTAGCCTTGAGCCACTGCATGCTGGGCAATCTTATTGTTTTTATGTCACGGAGGAATCAAGATGGTGCTAGAATTAGAAAGGTCTAGGTCAAGGGGCCATGTCTTGGCTATTAGTCTTGGCTATTAGCGCAAATAGTGCTGCTATGAATATAGGGACGCTTGTACGTTTTTGCATTATAGTTTTCTCCAGATATATTGGAGTGAGTGAGATTGCTGGGTCATATGGCACCTCTATTTAGCTTTGGCGAACCTCCATGCTGCTTTACATGGTGAATGGATTACGTATGCACAATGGACTACTACTCAGCCATAAAAAAGAGGGAAATAATGCCACTGGCAGTAACTTGGATGGACCTAGAGATGATCATACTAAGTGAAGATGTGATTTCACTTATATGTGGAATCTAAAATATGACACAAATGAATTTTATCTACAAAACAGAAACAGACTCAGACAGAGAGAACAGACCTGTGGTTGCAGTGGGGGAGGGAAGGATTGGGAGTTTGGGGATTATCGATGCAAACTATTACATTTAGAATGGATAAACAACTTCTGCATAGTACAGGAAACTATATTCAGTGTGCTGTGATCAACTGTAATGGAAAAGAATACGAATAAAGAATACGTGTGTGTGTAACTGAATCACTTTGCTATAAAGCAGAAATCAATTATACTTCCAATTAAAAATAAATAGAAAAAAGGGTCAAGGGCCTTAGTCAATGACGTGTAGCTTGGAGAAGGTCCCCTTCTCTCTGTTGACTCATCACTAGGTCGGCATGCTTGTGTTACAAGGTGAGGTCCCAGGAACAGAATGAAAGAATGCACTTTTTGTCTTATAAAGTATGTCAGAGTCACATCTGTGTTCGAAAACAAATTACTGGTGAGGGTTGGGGCAGGAGGGTGGATTTAGGGAAAGTGTTAGTTACTCAGTCGTGTCCGACTCTTTGTGACCCCATGGACTGTAGCCCACCAGGCTCCTCTGTCCATGGAATTCTCTAGGCAAAAATACTGGAGTGGGTTGCCATCTCCTTCTCCAGGGTGAGTTATGGAAAGGAGATCATTTTTTTCCTTCCAGATGCCCAGGCGGAAGTCAAAGGTTTTTAAAGAAGCTCTGTTAATCTTGGTAGACTTGGTGAACATTTGTCCTACTTTATGGTCAGGGAATTTCTTTTAAAGTCTCACCTCCCTAAGGTGAAAGCTGAAAAGCTTATTTTCTAGTCTTTGTGGCTAGGCCCACTCATCAGGTGTGCTCACCCAAGGTGGGGTGGAGAGTTGAGCAATGTGACGAAGTACTGGTATGGACATCCGTCTCTGGAGAGGATGGCGGCGGAGGTGCTACCAGCAGAACTGGCGAGTCTTATGGTTGGGAGCCGTGTCAATGTCATGGGTTTAGAACTGCGAGGACACTGCCAAGTGACTCTCCGTTTCCCTATGATGTGGTTGCTCATTGTTCCATTTGGCTGCCCGTTATGTATCTTTGACTTTACTGGAGAGTCTAGGCAATTCTGTGTGTGTGTGTGTGTGTGTGTGTGTGCATGTGTGTGTGTGTGTGTGCGTGTGTGTAAGTTGCTTCAGTTGTGTCTGACTCTTTGGGACCCTATGGACTGTAGCCCGCCAGGCTCCTCTGTCCGTGGGAATTCTCTAGGCAAGAATACTGCAGTGGGTTGCCATGCCCTCCTCCAGGTATATCTGTGGCACAATTGTAAGCACGTTTGGCTTTTAACCTAAAGGTTGGTGGTTCGAGCCCACCCAGGGACGTTTCCTAACCTTTTGGGCTTTCCTTGTGGCTCAGCTGGTAAAGAATCTGCCTGCAATGTGGGAGACCTGGGTTTGATCCCTGGGTTGGGAAGATGCCCTGGAGAAGGGAAAGGCTATCCGCTCCAATTTTCTGGCCTGGAGAATTCCATGGACTATATATAGTCCACAGGGTCACAAAGAGTCAGACACGACTGAGCGACTTTCACTTCACTTCCTTTCTTCCAGGGGATCTGCCCAACCCAGGGATTGAAACTGCATCTCTTACATCTCTTGCATTGGCAGGCAGATTCTTTAAAACAAGCACCAGCTGGGAAGCCCTGGAAGAACTTTATTAGAGATATAACCTTTAATAAAGTCCTTTGCTACCTAAACAAGTCAGAGCAGAGTTGGTTGCTTGCAGTGAAGAATTGTGAGTGTGACTCTGTGTGTGCCCTGTCTTACAGCTTCAAGGATGCCTTTGATGAGTACCTAAAAGTGTCTCTTAGAACCAAGCAAGTCACTATGAGCTAAAGGCTCTTTGAGGGCCGTTGATCTCTTTTTCTTTATCTGTAAAATAAGAAAGGGGGCTGGAAACTCCTAAGGCCCCTTTTGTATCTCTGATTATTCCTGTTGTATAAATAATAGAATCAGCATACTATCAGATTTGTTTTAATAACTCTGTTAGACTGGTGCAGTTTTTAAGTCAGAAGCCCATTTCCCTTCTCCCCTGTGAGGATATTCTTAATGAAAGGTTCATTTATTTCAAATTTGTTCATTGCCATAAAACCCAGGAGAGAATCTTATGACATTGAACTGTTTCATACAAGAATCACTAGACTATTGTGTTTAACCTCCATCAAACAGACTAGGAAATGAGGATTTTATTTAAAAAAAAAGATTCTTAATAATCTGCTGGAGGAACATTGAGATGCCCAAGTTCTGAAGCGGTGGACCTTAGGTATAAATAATTAATTTGGTGCAACCAAAGCAGAGAGAGAATGTCTAATAGTCCAGATAAACTTTGCTTTGAGGAGACTGACAATGAAGACCTTTGCAGAAAGCGACATTTGATTAGACTGTATAATATTGTAATAGAAACCTAATGGACTTTTAGAAAAGGGAATGTTGAATTGGTTAAATACTAGTAATTAAGTGCCAGTAAATTACTTCTCTAAAAACATTCCTGTAAAAAGAAATTTGCTATCGTAAGAGAGATGGGAAAATGAGGTTAATATAAGTTATTTAAAAAGTGAATATCTGCAGCCCGAATACCCTCATCATTAATACAGGTCCTTAAGTCAATCTTATTAATGGACTGACTTTTACCACATCCTTATCTGAGAAATTCTGGTTCCTCACTGAGGAAGAAAAGAAGCCATCTAAAGCTCCTGATTTGTATTTATTTTCTTTCTTTTTTTTTCTCTTGTTCTGTATTCCTGGAGGGGGTGAAATATGGAGGATAGAATTACATTTTTCAAAGCCAAGGGTAGAGACACATGATGAAGTGACAAAGGCAGTGTCTTGACTCTTTTCCTTTTTTTTCCTGCATTCTTCTAGGTCAGCCCTACACGCTCAACTTCCTTTCTCTCTTACTACTTTCTGGCTGTATTATTTACAGCCCCATCTCTATGTTCCCCCATTTTTCTTTGTCTGGAAGGTCCATGACATCCCCCATCTATCTGTCCTTCATACAGTCTGGGAGAAGCTCTTTTAACCTAGCCCAGTCGGACTTCCTCCTTGGCCATCCCAGGGTACACTGACTTTGCTTTTTTAGAAACATCTACTTTAATCAGTGTGGCCTGGTCAAGTTAAGGGCCACAGTTTCTCCTTTCCTTTAAACACTTTTAATTGTTTAATATTTATTGGCATATTGTTGATTCACAATGTTGTGTTAGTTTCAGGTATATAGCCAGGTGAGTCAGTTATACACATATCCACCCTTTTTTAGGTTCTTTTCCAACACAGGTCACTGCATGGTGTTGAGTAGAGTTCCCTGTACTACACAGCAGGTTCTTATTAGTTGTCTGTTTTATGTATAGTAGTATGTATGTTTATAGCATAACACTATGAACATTTTTGTTGTTTCTCTTTCTTGCCCTACTTCTTGTATTAACTTCTTATGACCTTATGTCATATTTCCTTGAGCTAACTCCCTTCAGGATAGGAAATGCAAATGATGCTTTTCAGGATCCTTTTATACCCTTCCCCTCCCACCCCCATCCTCCCCATCCCTTTCACTCCCACCCTCCCACTCCCCTCACTCCTACCTTAGCAGATAAAACTTGGCTTCTGGGAATAGTCTGGAAGCCTCTGTGACTTAGTGGATCCATGTGACTGCTTTTTGGTATGCGTATGTGCATGCTAAGTCGCTTCAGTTATGTCAGACTCTTTGCCACCCAACAGGCCCACCAGGCTTCTCTATGGGATTTCCCAGGCAAGAATACTGGAGTCGGTTGCCATGCCCTCCTCTAGGGGATCTTCCCAACCCAAGGATTGAACCTGCGTCTCCTAAGGCTCCTACATTGCAGGCAGATTCTTTACGGCTGAGCCACTGGGGAAGCCCGCTCTTTGATATACATAATAATAAACTCTTAAATTCAAATGATCACTTTCAAATTTACAAAGATTTTTCACATATATTGACTCATTTGATCCTTAAAGCTACTGTCTGTGGGAAGGCAAATACAAGAATATCTCTGTTTTATGGAATCGTTGATTCTGTGGATAATTTCATGGAGAAACTACTCTATCGCCAACTTTCATTGTATATGCACTCATTGCCAGGTACTCATCACTGAATCCTTCCAGCAGCTTTCTGGGGTAGGTGACAGTTACATGCCAGTGTTATAAATAAAGAAACCGAGGCACAGACTGATGAAGCAGCTTACTGAGTGATTAAGCCACTCATTGAATCCAGAAAGCCTGGATTCTGAGGCTGTTCTCTTAAAACTCAACCTGATGAAGCTTCTTTATATGTTGGATGTTGTATGCTGAGCATGAGCTGAGTAAGATAAGAAGTCTGTCGTTTTCTCACCTACCATCTTATTTCATGCGTGTGCTACTAAAAGTATGAATGCAAGATTGTGAACCTGTCTGTGTGTGTGCACATATGCCGGCCTTCTGCTTTTTCTTTTCCTCCATTTCTGGTTTTTTTTTTTTTTTTAATTTATTTCATTGAAGTATAGTTGATTTACAATGTTGTGTTACTTTCTGCTGTACAGCATGGTGGTTTCATGTATATACATAAATGTGTACCGTAGATATATTCTTTTTCATATTCTTTTCCATTATGGTTTATCACAGGATATTGAAGGATATCACTGTGCTATACAATAGGACCTTGAGGCTTATTCATCATAAATATAATAGTTTTGCACCTGCTGCGCTCAAACCCCGGCTTTGTCCATCCCTCACCGCCTTCCTCTTGGCAGCCCCCTGCTTTGTCCCTCCGTCACCGCCTTCCTCTTCACAGCCACAAGTCGGTTCTTCATGTCTGTGAGTCTGTTTCACAGATAAGTTCATTTGGGTCATGTTTTAGATTACACGTCTAAGTGACATCATGTGGTTTCCTCCATTTCTTTACTCTTGGCTATGATTCCATGGCTGAGTCTTACTGTTCCCCGACTGCAGTGAAACTCCATCATTCAGTGGCCTTGAAATCTGCCCTGTTTTCAGGTTCCAGGGGTGCGCTGGCAGGGTTGCTCAGTGCCAGTATCCACTCTGAATAAACTTTGATTGGGTGGAGAAGCAGTTGACATCCTCCTCCCTCTCTTCCCCTCTTTCTTTTTTCCCCCTGGTGGATTGCATCCTTTATCCTTTCAGAATTTTCAGAGTCTGCTTAAGGTTTCTCAAATTGGGAGAAGAAGCAAATGGATCAAGAGGGAAGGCAGTGTGGAGGCAAACAGGAGAAGGTCAGCAGTTAATCAATCGATAGTGAACTCTGAAAGGAAAGCATGTACACAAAGGAAATGCGTGATTTCTGAGTTAACGGAATGAAGGTGTGGAGCGATTTCTCTATCCTTCGCCTTCTTATGCAGTTGAGCAGCCATAAACAGTCTTTATATCTTGAATTATGCAGAAGTAAAAGCAGTTTGGGAGGCTTCCCCATAAAGAGCTGCAGTTCTGTAATTCAGCAGTAATGCTCCACGGGCATGAATCAAGAGCTCAGTCCCCATCCTGCTGAGACAGCATGGATTTTAATGCTTCTCTGAAGCACGCCACACGCCATCCTGGCTCACTTAGCCAATGTAGGCTGCCTTTGTTTTTTAGGCAGAACTTTTTCAAACGTCAAACAGAAACCACCAACCACAGCCATCACAGCTTCTCCTGGAACTCTTTTGCCATGATTCCCAAATCCTAAGTGTCATCTGGTCTCTTGGAGAAGAGACCCAAGGGGTCTCTTTCTTTAGAGAAATGCCACCATCTCGAATACCTTTTGTTTGGTTTTTGCGTTAATTTTTTTTTACTGGAATAAAATGGCTTTACAGTGTTGTGTTAGTTTCTTGCCATGCAGCACAGTCAGTCAGTTATATGTATACACATTCCCTCTCATTTTTAGATTTCCTTCCCAGTTGAGTCACCACAGAACACCAGGTAGAGTTCCCTGTGTTATACAGTCTGTTCTCATTTGTTCCTGCTATTTAGTCACTAAGATGTGACCAACTCTTTTGTGACCCCATGGACGGTAGCCCACCAGGCTCCTCTGTCCCTGGAATTCTCCAGGCAAGAATACTGAAGTGGTTCGCCTTGCCCTTCTCCAGGGGATATTCCCAACCCAGGGATCAAACTTGGATCTCCTGCATTGGCAGGCAGATTCTTTACCATTGAGCCATCAGGGACTCTCCTGTTCTCATTAGTTATTTGTTTTATACTTGTGTGTTAGTTGCTTAGTCATGTCCAACTCTTGGCGACCCCATGGACTGTAGCCCACCAGGCTCCTCTGTCCATGGGATTCTCCAGGCAAGAATACTCGAGTGGGTTGCCATGCCCTTCTCTGAGGCTTTATACATACTGATATATATATATATGTAAATAAATATATATAT
>NW_011494677.1:3248094-3248208 GCF_000754665.1 Bison bison bison | reverse complement strand
ATATCAGTCCCAATCTCCCACTCATCCCACCCCTCCACATGATTTTTGTTTTTAGTTAACTTTGGCGACTGAAAAAGTACACAAGTGCCTGTGTGGTTTTTCACATACTACTAG
>NW_011494677.1:3241739-3247976 GCF_000754665.1 Bison bison bison | reverse complement strand
CAGATGGAACCTGCCCGTTTCTCCTTCATGGGGTACTTACAGACCCACAGAATAAGCACCTGCCCCCAGGTACTATGGAGATACGCCCAGCTGATCTTACAGCAGTTTCACTTCAGATCCACAATCAGCGTCCGCTGCAAGAATCCTCGATGGCCTCTTTCATCGCTCTGTGTAGCTCTCACGCTTCTCCACTCTGCTAAACGTTAAGGAGCCGTGATCTTCCCACAGAGCCGTCTTAGGATCAGCACAGTCAGTACACTGAGTGCGAGAGCGACTTCATGAAACTCCCTGAGCCTCGGCTGGTGCAAGTCATGGTGGCTTCCGCACCACAGATGACAGGCCCGCCGCCCCAGCTTAGCACAGCTCACATCTGCACATAACTCCGATTCACTTGGCCTTGTCAGTTAAGCCTCCAAGAAAAAAAACATCCAGCATTCAGAGCCGAGCAGCTCATCATCCCCTGCCGCGGTGAATTTTGATTTAAATGTAACCGAGTCTCTCTTGGCTCTGGCTTAACTGAATTGGAACTGTTCTTTTAATTGTTGATTCAGTCTTGCCTTACAGATCTGGCTGTCAGTCCTCCCATCAGAGTCTCTTTCTTGATGTGCTTATTCATCATGCACGAGGATGCTCATCCTCCGTGGACACCAGCACCAGCCTTTGCTAGTCAGACGAGATGGTTTAAATGTTGACTTCTGTGTGCAGGAAGTGTCACATGGGTGATTCAAGAGCCAGCTCCATAGTAGCATTTGGAGATCACCTTTGCAGCGACAGCATCCCCTTTATTATAAGGACTTCCCTAGTGACTCAGATGGTAAAGAATCTGCCTGCAATGCAGGAGACCCAGGTTTGATCCCTGGGTGGAGATGCCCTGGAGAAGGGAATGGCTTCCCAGGTGGCACTAGTGGTAAAGACCCACCTGCCAATGCAGGAGACATAAGAGATGTGGGTTCTGTCCCTGGATTAGCAAGATCCCCAGGAGGAAGACATGGCAACCCACTCTAGTATTCTTGCCTGGAGAATTCCAGGGACAGGGGATCCTGGTGGGCTATAGTCCTTGGGGCCACAAAGAGTCGGACATGACTGAGCAATTAACACTTTCCCTGTGGGAGGTAGCTGTGGCATGTCATGGCAAGGGAACGAAAGAGCAGATCTGTCTAGTACCACGCCAGTTTGACAGGAGCAGTCACTGGTACATCAGTTCTAGATGAGCCTATCAGTTTGATCTTTCCTTGTCATCTATGTTATGCTTGAAATATTAATTACCTTAGTTACAATATCTTTGTATGTTTAGAAGGAGTAAAGTATTATGTGGTAATGAACATCCTACATATACTTGGGAAAATGTCTCCTTGATAGGCAGAGAAGTCACATTCTCATTTTTAATTATTCAAATATGATAATAGGTGATAGGAGTTGGTACTGTAGAGGGGTGATGGTAATGACTGATCAAGAGAAAAGATAACAGAGCTCATGGGAAGAAGAGCCCTCAAGAGAAATGGAAGCTGACAAGTGTTAGATGATATGTATATGTCATTTCACTCAAGGCCATGATCCTTCAAGATGTAAAATCCCCAAGAATGACCATGGCTCTTAGTTACCATATACTGAGGACCACGGGCCAGGCCCTCTGCTAGGCACTTGCCATCTGTCATCCTGTTTCATTCTCACAGCCGAGTTAGGTACTGTTGTTATTTTCATTTTTCAGATGTCAAAATTGAAGCTGACGTTAAGTAGCTTTCCTGAAATTTCTCCGACAGTGAGGGGCTGAGTTCTCTTTGATTTCAAAGCCCAGATCTTGAGACAGCCCTATCGTTCTTGTTTTTTTTTTTTTTTTTACCACGTGTCGGGTGCTTGGTAAGTGAGAGAGTAGTGACTCCAGCAGGGGTGTATCCCATTCCAATATTGCATCCTTTCTGTTCCATCAGAGGAGCCTCCAGTGAGTGCTGGGTCAGCTCGGTTGTACCTGACATCAGAGTATGATTTAAAGACAACTTATGGGCAGTCTCTTGCTTGGTCTAATAAGCGTTCACCTCTTACTAGCTCAGTAGATGGCTTCTTTGCCTCAAGGAATGAGACCTGGTCTATATTCCTAACAAGCCCAACCATCCATCAAATGAAAGGAATATATAAATAACTATCTCAAGCAGAGTGTGTGGCCTATTATAACGTAACAGTGATAAAATAGAAGGGACATGACTATTTCTGTTGGCCAGAGTGGTCAACTAAGACTGTGTCAAGTATAATTCCCATAGAGGTTCTGCAGGATGAATAAGAGGTCACCATGTTGGAAAGTTACACAGAGTACTCAGGGTGTAGGATCAGCTTAGTTAAAGGCAGGCACATGTCAAACAGCAGGGTTGGCCAGGAAGTACAGTGAGTTTTGTTTGAGAAAGCCTAAAGTACATAGGGGAGCCTCAATGGAGTGGAGACTCATAGAAAGCCTGGTTGGCCATCTGAAAAATGTTGACTTTTTTTCTTAAGTTTTTTAAAAAAGTCTATTGAAGTATAGTTGATTTACAATATTGGATTTGTTTCAGACCTACAGCAAAATGATTTTGGTCATGCATATTTATGTATATGTCTATATTTTCCCCATCCTTTTGCATTATACTTTATTACAAGATACTGAGTATCGTTCCCTGGGTTATACAGTAAATCCTTGTTGTTTAGAGAAACTTTGACTCTTGCTCACTGGTGACAGGGAGCCAATGAAGGATTTGAATCAGAAGTAAGATGCTAGATTTACATGTCTATTTTTTTCAGTGCCCTGCTATATTTGGTTCAAGGATCCAATAATTAGACAACAGGGAAGCACATAGGAAGTCGTGAATGTATGTGTCTCTGTGTCATTGATTTGTTAATAAATAACTTCAGACTTGCAGAAACGTCCCAAAAGTAAGACCCAGAAATCCACAGAGGAGCCTACTTTCAATACTGCCCTGCCAAGTACTGGGAGCACCATGCCTCCACTGTCTGGGCAAGAGCAGGCCTGTCTTTCCAAGCCCTCTTGGCATTTCTGCTGCAGGGGTTGCTTGGAGCCGGTGGGAGGAAGCGTTCAGGATGTAGACATCTGTGGTCACCAGCCTTGATGCTGCGGCCTTTGGAGCATGATGGCCTTGACTCGCTCCATTCACTCTGCCGAGCTCACCTCTTGGGCACCCTTCTCCCCTCTGCTCAGAACAAGAGTAGCAGCAGAAGAGAGGGGTCAGGCAGCCTCAGCTCCTTCTATGCCCTGCACCACCAGCCCTTCACCTCTGCATTCAGTGAGGACTTCCCGAACGACGTGACAGCACCTTTGAAGGTCTCCTTTGCCTCCTTTATACCTTGCTCCTCACTTTCCTTGAAACGACCTGAGGTCCTGCTGTTTCCCAGAGGCTCTGAGTCCATTAGAAGCAGGCATGAAGCTCGGGATTGTCAGGCTCCCCTAGTCATGAGAGTGCTTCACGAAAGCCTGGGTTCTGGGCTGACAAAGGACAGTGGAGTGTTGTCATTATTGTTTCCGCGAGGCTGGAGCTTTTCATCCAGACAGCGTAGGTATCCTCTCAAAGGCTCTTGGGTACCGCGGCTCTGGAGAGAGCTTTTGTTTTCTTCCGCTCACCTCTGCGACCAACTCATCATGTGAAGTGAGCCTCTCCTTGCACCCTCCCCCGACCATTTTCTCAGTTACCCTTGGGATCTGCTTTTACCCTGTACGCACTTGTTCCATGAGCCTCAGTCAGGTAAGCTCCCTGATGCTATTCCAGCTTCCCTGATCTCCTGCGTTCAAAGTGCTATGGCTATTACTCCTTTCATTTGCTTGCTTTCAAGTCTGAAATTTCGCTCACATTCACTTCTGTACCTACCCAGTCATGCTCTTATTATGAGCTTTTCATCCTTGAGTTTTCCAGTTTCTCTTGCCTTCCTGGCTTCCAGTAGCAAGTGAAAGCTAATCCTCTGCCCTTTTGTGATACTTGGGTGGTCATTACTTAGGTTCCAAGCAGTGTGAGACAGAGCTGGGATTCTCAGCCTCAACACAGTGGACATCTGGGGCTGGAGCCGCCTTTGCTGTGATGGTCTGTCCTGCTCCGTATTGGATGTTTATAGCAAACTATCAGATGCCATTAGCACCTCACACCTCATTTTGTGACATCCAAAAATGTCTCCAGACATTGCCAAATTTGCCGGGTTGAGATTCCCTGATCAGCATGTTGGTTCTAGTTTCAGTTCAGTTCAGTCGCTCAGTTGTATCCGACTCCTTGTGACCCCATGGACTACAGCATGCCAGGCTTCCCTGTCTGTCACCAACTCCCGAATTTACTCAAACCTCATGTCCATCGAGTTAGTGATGTCATCCAACCATCTCATCCTCTGCTGTCCCCTTCTCCTCCCGCCTTCAATCTTTCCTGGCATCAGGGTCTTTTCCAGTGAGTCAGTTCTTCACATCAGGTGGCCAAAGTATTAGAGTTTCAGCTTCAGCATCAGTCCTTCCAAAGAATATTCAGGACTGATTTCCTTTAGGATGGACTGGTTGGATCTCCTTGCATCTCACTAAGATGCTACTCGCAGTGTCTAAGAGAGTGGCTGCCCCAAATTGGGTGCTCAAAATTTTTTTCTGACTTGAGCCCAGCATCAACAGATAGTTGTTAACATATGCCCACTGACCTGGGATCATACAGTAGGTAGAGGAAACCATGGTGTATTCATGTCTTTATAGCCAGCCCTAAGCTGAGTACCTAAGAAGAGATAAGAAAGCCTTCTTCAGTGATCAATGCAAAGAAATAGAGGAAAACAACAGAATGGGAAAGACTAGAGATCTCTTCAAGAAAATTAGAGATACAAAGGGAATATTTCATATAAGGACAGGTGCAATAAAGGACAGAAATGGTATGGACCTAACAGAAGCAGAAGATATTAAGAAGAGGTGGCAAGAATACACAGAAGAACTGTACAAAAAAGATCTTCATGACTAAGATAATCATGATGGTGTGATCACTCACCTAGAGCCAGACATCCTGGAATGTGAAGTCAAGTGGGCCTTAGAAAGCATCACTACAAACTGGAATTCCAGTTGAGCTATTTCAAATCCTGAAAGATGATGCTGTGAAAGTGCTGCACTCAATATGCCAGAAAATTTGGGAAACTCAGCAGTGGCCACAGGACTGGAAAAGGTCAGTTTTCATTCCAATCCCAAAGAAAGGTAATGCCAAAGAATTCTCAAACTACTGCACAATTGCACTCATCTCGCACACTATTAAAGTAATGCTCAAAATTCTCCAAGCCAGGCTTCAGCAATACGTGAACCATGAACTTCCAGATGTTCAACCTGGTTTTAGAAAAGGCAGGGGAACCAGAGATCAAATTGCCAACATCCACTGGATCATTGAAAAGGCAAGATAGTTCCAGAAAAACATCTATTTCTGCTTTATTGACTATGCCAAAGCCTTTGACTGTGTGGATCACAATCAACTGTGGAAAATTCTTCAAGAGAAGGGAATACCAGACCACCTACCAGCCTCTTGAGAAACCTATATGCAGGTCAGGAAGCAACAGTTAGAACTGGACATGGAACAACACACTGGTTCCAAATAGGAAAAGGAATACGTCAAGGCTGTATATTGTCACCCTGCTTATTTAACTTATATGCAGAGTACATCATGAGAATCACTGGGCTGGAAGAAGCACAAGCTGGAATCAAGAATGCCAGGAGAAATATCAGTAACTTCAGATATGCAGATGACACCACCCTTATGGCAGAAAGTGAAGAGGAACTCAAAAGCCTCTTGATGAAAGTGAAAGAGGAGAGTGAAAAAGTTGGCTTAAAACTCAACATTCAGAAAACGAAGATCATAGCATCTGGTCCCATCACTTCATGAGAAATAGATGGGGAAACAGTGGAAACAGTGTCAGACTTTATTTTTTGGGGCTCCAAAATCACTGCAGATGGTGATTGCAGCCATGAAATTAAAAGACGCTTACTCCTTGGGAGGAAAATTATGACCAACCTAGATAGCATATTCAAAAGCAGAGACATTACTTTGCCAACAAAGGTCCGTCTAGTCAAGGCTATGGTTTTTCCTGTGGTCATGTATGGATGTGAGAGTTGGACTGTGAAGAAGGCTTAGTGCCAAAGAATTGATGCTTTTGAACTGTGGTGTTGGAGAAGACTCTTGAGAGTTCCTTGGACTGCAAGGAGATCCAACTAGTCCATTCTAAAGGAGATCAGTCCTGGGTGTTCATTGGAAGGAATGATGCTAA
>NW_011494677.1:3208568-3241639 GCF_000754665.1 Bison bison bison | reverse complement strand
TCTCCATTCTAAAGGAGATCAGTCCTGGGTGTTCATTGGAAGGAATGATGCTAAAGCTGAAACTCCAGTACTTTGGCCACCTCATGTGAAGAGTTGACTCATTGGAAAAGACTCTGATGCTGGGAGGGATTGGGGGCAGGAGGAGAAAGGGACAACAGAGGATGAGATGGCTGGATGGCATCACCAACTCAATGGACATGAGTTTGAGTGAACTCTGGGAGTTGGTGATGGACAGGGAGGCCTGGCATGCTGTGATTCATGGGTCGCAAAAAGTCAGACATGACTGAGCAACTGAACCGAACTGAAGCTGAGTACCTGGCATAGACTAGACACTCATAAGACGTATGTTGAAGCAGTGTTTAAAGGAAAAGAGGAAGCAGAAAGTTCCAACAAAAATGACTGTTAGGTTCTGCAGATTCATCAGGGAGTTCTGTGTGTTGGGTGGGTGTGCCCTGAACTGTGAAGGATGTGATGAAGCTATGTAAGAGGAGCTGGATAAAGAGGAAACCAGTGGGAGCAGCATGGTGAGTCAGGCAGCCAAAAGTTCTGTTCTCCAAAGAGATCGTCCTTATCTATACTCTGTTATTGTCTCAATAGCCCAAGTTACTCCACATGGAAAAATAAAAGCCACATTGCACAGGCCTTGAACCTATGGATCAAAAATGCGTGTCGTGGATTAATTACATGTGGCCACGACCCTGCTGGGGTAGGGTCACCTCCAGGTAGGATGGTGGTACAATGTATTCCTGAAGGTTGCCTCATTCTCTGCTAGGGCAAATCCAAGACGGACATACGTATCCCATAGCTTCACCGGACATGACTGTAGAGGAAATGTGACATGTTGAATGCGGGAGGGAGACCTGGGTTTCAGACCCCCTTCTCAGCCTCATAATTAGGAAAGCTAAAATCCATTGTTTTGTTTTAATGACATCATTCCCTTTTCTACTTGAAAGGCAAGGGGCTAGGGAAAAGCAATCTTTGGGGGACCCTTAAAATCCAAGGGAGGCATTATTTACTAAATTACTATATTTAAAAGCATAGATCTCGGAATAAATCATAAGTCAGATAAGAGTTCAGTCCAAGCATATCCTTTTATTAGCTGTGTGATCTTGGGCTAATTCTGTGAGCTTTCTAAACTTACTGGTTTTCATGGCAAAAGGGGATAGTATGACCTCATAGGGATGCTGTGAAGTCTCATTCGCCTGAGATCATATCATTATGACATTTACCTGGGTTCCTGGCACTTAGCACAATAAGTGGTTATTACTAGTGGTAGTTGTGTTTAGACGAGAAACTCCATTCACATTTTACTGCTTTATTTTACTATTTCTCCATAGTGTGTGACTGGGAACCAGATCCGCCTCTGTGGTGTTCTCACATTGTGAATACGCTGTTGACGTGAAGCCGTGTTGAAGTTTGCCTCCACTCGTCTCTTTTCCTAAATTATGTGATCCCATGTCATCCCCATCCCAATTAACCTGTTCTCATCATAGTCCCTACTAGGCTAATGCATATTTTCCAAACGGCTGTGATCTCCCTCAGTTTTCAGGATGCAGAGACAGTGGGAATCATGTGTTCTCAGTGACACATTCATTTATTTTTCAAAGCAAAACAATGAAGCATGTGAGCAACTTGATTTTGTCATGGGAAGTGCTCTGTACCAGTCAAGGTGGGAGATCAGGATCAATATGACGAATGGACCTGAGCTCCAAGTGGTAGAATCAGCAAGGAGGATAAATTATCACCTCCCTCCTGCCTCTCGGATGGTAATTCCTTCTCACTGTCTCATCTGTGATGGCCAACGTGTGTTTGCCACAGCGGCTGTCAGACCAATCACAAACCACACCTGGGAAGCATTTGGTCAATACATCCAGTGTTTCAAGTTCGGAGTCATTTTATGTTTGTTTGTTCCCCTTATTATTTTCTCTGGCTGAGTAAAATCTCTATTACTTGGCACTCAGGAACAGAGAATGGACTGTGAACACCCGAGGTGTACATTTTATTTTATTTTTATTCTTTTTTGTGATGACTTCATTATTCCCTTATGCCTGAGTTTTTCCCAAAATTGTCCCCCCCGCAACCTTTTTCTTTCTTCAGCATCTTCTTCTTTGGCTTGCCCATTTATAGAGTCCAGCTGCATGGAAGTGACCTGATGCCAGGGCTTGGTCTTCATTCTTCAGAACAGCAAAGGACTCCCAGACTTCTGGATTTCATAGACAATATTAATCCCCTCCCCTCTCTGTGAGAGAATGAGCTGAGTGTTGGTGGCTTTTTATTTTTTTCCAGGAAAGGATGTTAAGACATAAGAACCGTTTTCTTTTTTTCTTTTTTGGCTGCACTGCACACACGTGGGATCTTAGTTCCTTGACCAGGGATCAGACCCCCACCCCCTACATTGGAAGAGTGGAGTCTTAACCACTGGACCACTAGGAAAGGCCCAAGAGCTATTTTCTATAACTATTATTTCATTTAGAAAAAGGAATTTCACAGCAACATACAATCACAGAATTATACATTTAATTTTTTTTCACTGAAGTATTTACAGTATTGTGTTAATTTCTGCTGCTGCTGCTGCTGCTAAGTCGCTTCAGTCGTGTCCAACTCTGTGCGACCCCATGGACCACAGCCTACCAGGCTCCTCCGTCCATGGGATTTTCCAGGCAAGAGTGCTGGAGTGGGGTGCCATTGCCTTCTCCAGTGTTAATTTCTAGTATACAGCAAAGCGATTCAGATACACACACACACATGTTCTTTTCCATTATGGCTTATTATAGGGTATTGAATATAGTGTTCTGTGCTATACAATAGGTCCTTGTTTTTTATTTTATATTTATTAGTAGTAGCATGTATCTGTTAATCTCAAATACCTAATTTATCCCTTTCCCACCCCCTTTCCCCTTTGGTAACCTTAAATTGTTTTTTCTGTGTCTGTGGATCTATTTGTGTTTTGTATATAAGTTCATCTGTGTCGTATTTTTTAGATGTCACATGTAAGCAATATTATATGGTGGTGTAGTCGCTCAGTCCTGTCCATCTCTTTGGGACCCATGGACTGTAGCCCTCCAGGCCCCTCCTCCCACGGGATTTTTCCAGGCAAGGATACTGGAGTGGGTTGCCATTTCCTTCTCCAGGGAATCTTCCCAACCCAGGGGTTGAACCCAGGTCTCCTGCACTGCGGGCAGATTCTTCACTGACTGAGCCACCAGGGAAGCCAATATCATTTTAGTTTGTCTTGGCCTGATGTCACTTAGTATGATCATCTCTATGTCCTTCCATGTTGCTGCAAATGGCATTATTTCATTCAAAATTATACATTTTAAATAGACATAGCTTTACAAACCAATTTTTTAAAATTAATTAATTTATTTTAATTGGAGGCTAATTACTTTACAATATTGTGGTGGTTTTTGCCATACATTGACATGAATCCACCACAGGTGTACATGTGTCCCCCATCCTGAACCCCCCTCCCACCTCCCTCCCCGTCCCATCCCTCAGGGTCATCCCAGTACCCTGGCCCTGAGCACCCTGTCTCATGCATTGAACCTGGACTGGCTATCTGTTTCACGTATGGTCATATACATGTTTCAGTGCTATTCTCTCAAATCATCCCACCCTTGCCTTCTCCCCACAGAGTCCAAAAGTCTGTTCTTTATCTCTGTGTTTCTTTTGCTGTCTCGCATATAGGGTCATTGTTACCATCTTTCTAAATTCCATATATATGCGTTAATATACTGTATTGATGTTTTTCTTTCTGACTTACTTCACTCTGTATAATAGGCTCCAGTTTCATACACCTCATTACAAACCAATTTTTATTGTTTTCATCTGTCCTCTGTAAGACTAAAAGTCAAATAGCCCTTGCGTTTTGTGAATAAGTGGTGCATGGCACCCGTCACCTTCCTGCAGGCAGCAATGGTAGATTAGAATTAAGAATACTGCTCAAGGCTAGCTATAATGGAAGGAGCAATTAAAAATCTCTTTAGTTCTTTAATCAATTCCTCTGCATTATTCTTATTTCAGGAATGCCTTTCTTCACATTGTGTCCGTGTTTTTGCTGTGAAATCAGTACTGCCTGGAAGAGAAATGAGCTTACATTTCCATTAGAAGATACAGTAGTGATCATAGCATCCGAGTCTGTGTAGATATTTACTAGAACATGAAGAAAGAGCCACACCCCGTTTCCCACAGGTTCTCCATGAACAAACGTGATGGGCCTTGAAAATTGATGTCATAGATCATCCTCCGCAAGGTGCATGACCCATGATGATGGTTTTAGTTTTGTGTTTGATTTGCACCTTCATGCACAAAAGGCCTGAGCTCTGGAATCGACAGCTGGGAGTTCAGACCCTGCTTCTATCAATCACTGGCTGTATGATCTTACACAACTTCTTCCTCCTAAACTCTTTTTCTCACTTGTAAAAATAAGTGTTGTCGATGCCCACCTCTGGAAAGTCCTGTGATATAAATGAGAGGATGGAGTTAACAATGATAGGTACACTGCTTGGCACATAACCTTTGGGGATATAAAGGCACTTCCTTATTCTTTTTTCATTGCAACACCCTTTTAAAGGGAATACCTAAACAGGGCATTTCAATACCATTCTCTGCTAGCTCAGATGGTATAGAGTCAGCCTGCAATGCAGGAAACCCAGGTTCGATCCCTGGGTCAGGAAGATCCCCTGGAGAAGGAAATGGCAAGCCACTCTAGTATTCTTGCCTAGAGAATTCCATGGACAGAGGGCCTGGCAGGCTGCAATCATGGGGTTACAAAGAGTCAGACACAATTGAGCAACTAAAACCATTCTGTCACTCTTAATTAACTAATTGCTGTGATTCTTCCTTCTTTTCCAGCAGCCAGCTGTTTTGAGTCATGTTCTATATATGTATTTGCCTACATACTCCTCCTCGTTATTCTTTAAAATAGGGCCCTTTTCAGTTACAGGAATGTTAATTATTATTTTTCACCCTTAATTATTGTAATCTGCTACAGACTTACTTTGAGTGTGAGTGTGTGTGTGTGTGTGTGTTGCAGTCTCTCCTAGCCTTTTATCTGTTTCGAACAACAGCGTTTCATTTCCAGCCCTGACAGGGCATTCTGCAGTGATGGGCTATACAGCTGCTTTCCTGAGAAGCATAAACTTCCCTTGATTTTTGAGTGTTCTGCAGAGGTCGGTACAGTATTATAAAACATCTTTAAAACTCTATCACTTGGAAAAAAAAATGTTAGAAATGTGCCTTACAGGTTCTCTTTTATCAAATGTTTAACATAGGGTCTGGCACTTTGATGGGCTCCCTTCGATGTTCTCATGGATATCTACATAAACCCTGATGGTTTATTTACTACTGTAGCTTTTAATGGAAATGTAAAATAATTTCTCTTCTGGGCAGTACCGAGTTTCATTGCAAACCCATCCACCAAATGTGAAGTTCACATAAAACGCCAAGTTGTACGTATTGCCCTAGCTGGGACTCGCTGCCTATTGTTGATGGGCTGGTGTATTTACCGTTCTTGTACACATACTGTAAAATGGAATGTGGCAGGATTGCTGTATTGTAATAAAACAGCATGGTGCTTGAGGAAGGAGAAAAAGGGGCTGGTGAATTACAGCCATCATTGTGCCTTGTTTCCCATTATTGAAAATGGAGTATGATTATTAAATGGGTGCGGTGTGCATTTTACACACTTAGTGATACATCTTGCTTTTTATGTGTGCCTGGAACATCAATATTTGCTTTACTTTTAGGGAACATTAGTTACAAATACAATAAGTGTGTTTCATTTTTCACTGAAGACATATTGGCTTCAGTTCTCAAGGCAGAGTGTGCAATCTCTGTCCCAACGATTATTGATCTAGAAACTCTGTTGAAAGTAAGCAAGACTGGTTTTTGTAATAAGCAAGCACGGGCGTTGCTGCTGCTCACTGAGACACATGAAAGTGGAGTGAGTAGCAATAAATAAGAGTTTAATTAAATTGCTCCTTGGCAGATAGTGGGACTATTTCTCAGCTTTGGTTTAGAACCTGTGGGGTCTCTTTTTCCTTGTGATGTATATCTGGTCTTCTCATCGGTGCTGATGGGAACTGTGAACTGACCCTTGTGTCCCATTGTGTCTGCCAAATACCACATGGATTTTTCTCCCTTGGGCTACATACCCGTGGCGGATTCATGTCAATGCATGCCAAAACCACTACAAGGTTGTAAAGTAGTCAACCTCCAATTAAAATAAATAAATTTATGTTAAAAATAAATAAATAAATGTAAACAAAGAATTAAAAGTCTCCATGTAGAAGAAAGTGTCAAGGTACTCTCAGAGTATCTTATAAATGCTAAAATAATCATAATTTCTTAGAAGCCCATAAAAGATCCATATGTGCTTTGTGTAGGACTTCGTTTCAGATTGTAATTACAACTGAAAGATTAAAGAATACCCTCCCCTTAGAATTTAATTCTCTGATGAGCTATATGCATAGACGGGACTCTGGTGCTTGGTAAACCATGGAAACCGTGCTCCTAAGCTGGAAATGAATGAACAAGATTAATTACATTCTGTACGGTATTGCGTTGATAGCAGGGCACACGTAGCCTTCAGCTCATTTGGATTCAAAGCTGTATGAAAGGTATGAGTGCTTGAAAATGATTAGAGTCGAGCTAGCATGGTACAGTTTCCACTTGCTGTGTTGCCGTTACTTTCCCTGGAGCACAGGCTGGGAATATGTATCATGCAGGCATTCTCAGTGCCCCTCACAAAGAGACGCTTCGTTATTTCTCTGTACGAGTTCAAACATACTCTGGATAACACGATCAGGCAAACCTACATGTCCATGTAAGGGCCAAATCTATTTATGAAACTGCCTTGCTGGTTTGTAATTGCTTGTGTTTTCTCCCAGACATCGAATTTGTTGGTCCTGGAGATTAATTCGTTTAGTAGAACTCTAGACTGGCTGTGAGCACACGGGGAAACAGTGCTCATAACCAAGTGTGCATTAGCTCTACTAGTCTGTAGAAACTGAAGCCCCATGCCCACAGACCCCTCAACACCCATCAATTGATATTATAGTAAGAAACGGTTAAAAGGCAGCAACTTCATTTAGCTTTCTAAATCAAGCACAGATGTAAATAAAATGTATTTAGGGATTATTTTTCTCTTTATTTTTTTATTGAAGTGTAATTGATTTGCAATGTATTGCTTTTCAAGTGTACAGTAGAGTGATTCAGTTATGCATATAATGCAGCTATTTTTTTTCAGATTCTTTTTAATAAGCTTTTTATATTAGAGTATATCAATTGACAACGTGATCGTTTCAGGTGGACAGCAGAGGGACTCAGCCATACATATGCATGTGTCTGTTCCCTCCCAAATTCCCCTCCCATCCAGCCTACTGCATGACATTGAGCAGAGTTCCCTGTGCTATACAGAAGGTCCTTGTTGATGATCTATTGATATTTTATATATAGTGGTATGCATGTGTCAATCCCAAACTCCTAATTTCTAACCTCCCCCTCCCCCTTGTGCAGTACTTTTTTTTTTTTTTTTCCTTTTGACCATGCTGCACAACTTTTGGGATCTTAGTTCCCTGACCAGGATCTTAGTGCCCATGGCAGTGAGAATACAAAGTCCTAACCACTGGACTGCCAGGGAAATCTCCAGGAATTTAAAAAAGTAAAAGAGAAGCAAATTTAAGAAAAGTTTATCACAGAGGCCATCGTATCAACCTCTTCCCCAGTTTTTCTTATCAGTTTTATGCACACCCTCTAGAGTAAAACCCAATGACCTTTAAGGTAGAGTAATGAGTTCCAAAAAATAACATTCAGACATGATTACCTGGTTTAATTAATCTAGTAACTTCTGCCCTGTTTGTTTGATTCATCATCTTATGATGACAGAGGAGCTGGGCAGGGGGAGATGCTTAGCACACTCAGGGCACCTTTATTGTATTAATTTGTCACCATTCCCTTCATAGAAAAGCATACAGTCTTTTCCCTGGTGAATAATTTATAGTCTGTGGGTGTTCTGTATAAGACGGCAGCCATCTTTACTGAGCAAAATCTAGCCCTCCTTTTGTTGTAGAAAGTAACCCAGGATCTTCAAATAGTCATCATGGCAAGAAATTCCAAATGCCATTCTCCAGTTGATAACACTTTATTCAAAAAACAAAGGAGGTGGGTGGTTCTTTGTTCGCTGTTTTGTACTTACTGCACTGTCTTTTGTGGTTGTCGTAGGAAGAAGCAAGAAAGGTGTGAGTTTGGTGTCCAGGTGACAGACAAGACTGCATTTCATAGACTTTAAGACACCATCGATTGTGAGCAGAACCATCACTTTATATGCCACTAAAAAAGGCCACTTTTTAATCATAAGAAGTTATCAACTATAAACATAGCCAGATTTCCAAGATGTCAGTGTGCAAAGTATGCATGTATATATGTATGTATATATATATATATATGTACATATATATAGTTTTTAGCTGTGCTGGGTCTTCATTGCTGTATGCAAGCTTTCTCTAGTTGCGGTGAGTGAGGGCTGCTCTCTAGTTGCAGTGAGTGAGGGCTGCTGTCCAGTTGCAGTGAGTGAGGGCTGCTCCCTAGTCGCAGTGAGTGAGAGCTGCTCTCTCGTTGCGGTGCTGCTCTCTAGTCGCAGTGAGTGAGAGCTGCTCTCAAGTTGCGGTGAGTGAGGGCTGCTCTCTAGTCACGGTGAGTGAGAGCTGCTCTCTAGTCGCAGTGAGTGAGAGCTGCTCTCTAGTCGCAGTGAGTGAGAGCTGCTCTCTAGTCTCGGTGAGTGAGGGCTGCTCTCTAGTCGCAGTGAGTGAGAGCTGCTCTCTAGTTGTGGTGCTGCTCTCTAGTCGCAGTGAGTGAGAGCTGCTCTCTAGTTGCGGTGAGTGAGGGCTGCTCTCTAGTCACGGTGAGTGAGAGCTGCTCTCTAGTTGCGGTGAGTGAGGGCTGCTCTCTAGTCACGGTGAGTGAGAGCTGCTGTCTAGTCGCAGTGAGTGAGAGCTGCTCTCTAGTTGCACTGAGTGAGGGCTGCTCTCTAGTCGCAGTGAGTGAGAGCTGCTCTCTAGTCTCGGTGAGTGAGGGCTGCTCTCTAGTCGCAGTGAGTGAGAGCTGCTCTCTAGTTGTGGTGCTGCTCTCTAGTCGCAGTGAGTGAGAGCTGCTCTCTAGTCGCAGTGAGTGAGAGCTGCTCTCTAGTTGCGGTGAGTGAGGGCTGCTCTCTAGTCGCAGTGAGTGAGAGCTGCTCTCTAGTTGCGGTGCTGCTCTCTAGTCGCAGTGAGTGAGAGCTGCTCCCTAGTCACAGTGAGTGAGAGCTGCTCTCCAGTTGCGGTGAGTGAGGGCTGCTCTCTAGTTGCAGTGAGTGAGAGCTGCTCTGTAGTTGCGGTGCTGCTCTCTAGTCGCAGTGAGTGAGAGCTGCTCTCTAGTCGCAGTGAGTGAGAGCTGCTCTCTAGTTGCGGTGAGTGAGAGCTGCTCTCCAGTTGCAGTGTGCAGGCTTTTCATTACGGTGGCTTCTCTCGTTGTGGAGGACAGCTTCTAGGTGAACAGACTCAGCAGTTGCAGCTCGAAGGCTCTAAAGCACAGACTCGGTAGTTGTGGTGACCAGGCTTAGTTGTCCCATGGCGTGTGAAGTCTTCCCGGACCAGGCATCAAACCCTTGCCCCCTGCATTGGCAGGTGGATTCTTCACCACCAGGGAAGTCCTGCATGTGGATCTTAGAATCAGAGAAATATTTCTGTCCTTTCTTTCTTTCCTTTTCCCTAATATTGCACTTTAGAAACTTTACAACTCAGCAAACAATTGTCTTTTTTAAAAACACTCAGAACTTAATGTTTTCAGAAATGGATTAGGTATCAAATGACTAGGTCCTACATAACCTAGAGTGATCGGTTTTATGGGTTCACACAGAAGTGAGGTTTATGAAAGGGAAAAAGAACAAGCTTGGTATCACAAGCGCTGTGAGGAGCTGGCTTACTGCTGTATCACAGTATGAGACTCATTCTTGATGATTTAATAATTAGAGGTTTCTCACCAGGTGGCCCCTTCTAGAAAATATCAGTATATAGAATCACAGAATTAGCAATTGTTAAATCTGGAGAGAATCGCAATGATAATCTAGACTTGCCCAACCCTTGTTTATACAGATGAGGAAATCAACCTCAGAATTCAAACATGGTCAGATTCCAGACTGGGGCCACCCCCTTTCTGTGGATATTCTTGTGGGTTTGCTTGCTGCAGAGATGGGCAGAAGATCCAGGGTATAGTTGACATCCAAAGCTTCTCTCCACTTGCCTTTTGCATTTGCCATTTTTCCTTCAAACTCCAAGTACTGTTTCTACAACAAGCCTATTTTTCCCTTAAATAATGGTGGTCATATTTTCCGTGGTTTTGAGTCAAAGAGTGGATAAGTGCTTAAATATGGGCACTTTTTAAATCACTCTGTCATCTCATAGTTAGGAAGGGGTATGCTTTAGTTGACCATGATGGCTACTCCATTTCTTCCAAGGATTTCCTGCCCAAAGTGGTAGATATAATGGTCATCTGAGTTAAATTCACCCATTCCAGTCCATTTTAGTTTGCTGATTCCTAGAATGTTGACGTTCACTCTTGCCATCTCCTGTTTGACCACTTCCAGTTTGCCTTGATTCATGGACCTGACATTCCAGGTTCATATAATATTGCTCTTTACAGCATCAGACCTTGGTTCTATCACCAGTCACATCCACAGCTGGGTATTCTTTTTGCATTGGCTCCATCCCGTCATTGTTTCTGGAGTTATTTCTTCACTGATCTCCAGCAGCATATTTATTGGGCACCTACTGACCTGGGGAGTTCCTCTTTCAGTATCCTATCATTTTGCCTTTTCATACTGTTCATGGGGTTCTCAAGGCAAGAATACTGAAGTGGTTTGCCATTCCCTTCTCCAGTGGATCACATTCTGTCAGATCTCTCCACCATGACCCGCCCATCTTGGGTGGCCCCACAGGGCATGGCTTAGTTTCATTGAGTTAGACAAGGCTGTGGTCCTAGTGTGATTAGATTGACTAGTTTTCTGTGATTATGGTTTCAGTGTGTCTGCCCTCTGATGCCCTCTTGCAAAACCTACCATCTTATTTGTGTTTCTCTTACCTTGGACATGGGGTATCTCTTCACAGCTGCTCCAGCAAAGCACAGCCAGAGAAGACTCTTGAGAGTCCCTTGGACTACAAGGAGATCCAACCAGTGCATCCTAAAGGAGATCAGCCCTGAGATTTCTCTGGAGGGAATGATGCTGAAGCTGAAATTCCAGTACTTTGGCCACCTCATGCGAACAGTTGACTCATTGGAAAAGACTCTGATGCTGGGAGGGATTGGGGGCAGGTGGAAAAGGGGACGACAGAGGATGAGATGGCTGGATGGCATCACCAACTTTATGGACGTGAGTCTGAGTGAACTCCAGGAATTGGTCATGGACAGGGAGGCCTGGTGTGCTGTAATTCTTGGGGTCACAAAGAGTCGGACACGACTGAGTGACTGAGCTGAGCTGAACTGATACTTTAGTTTCATGAAAAGAAAGTGAAAGCATTAGTAGCTCATTCATATGTGACTCTGTAGCCTGTCAGGCTCCTCTGTCCATGGGATTTTCCAGGCAAGAATACTGGAGTGGATTGTCATTTCCTTCTCCAGGGGATCTTCCTGATCCAGGGATTGAACCCAGGTCTCCCGCATTAGGGGCAGATTCTTTACCACTGAGCCACCAGGGAAGCCCTAGTTTCACCAAAGTACATACAGATTTTTTATCACACAACTATTATTTCTTCAAAGTCATGAAAGTGTTGAGATCATTATAAATGAGGTCATCTATATGATACATAGATCCTTTTATAATTTGGGGATCATCACTAGATTTTTATTTTCCCAGCTATTTTTATTTCCATTTCTTATTGGATTATTGGAATCCTTTCTTATCCGGCAACTTGAAATTTTACCTTGAAAAAAATAAACTCGGGAAGATAGTGAAGGACAGGGAACCTGGCATCAATGGGATCGCAAAGAGTCAGACACAACTGAGCAACTGAACAACAATAAATAGATACTTACATGTGGAAAAGGCTTTAATTTTGTCCTTTATTTTCTAGATTGAATTTGAGGAATCCAATGAAATAAATGTAATGTATTGCTTCCATGACAGCAGATGAACTCTGGATGTTTTATACTGGACTTTACTTACAGGAAAGGTTGTTAAGATATTGGAATTAGTAGTAAAGCAATTTCAGCAACTTGGAACATCTACAGACACTCTTGCATTCATTGATACGTACTCTTTTTTTTTTCCCCCTCTGCTTGCAATTACTTTGATCGGTATATGATCAGGGATTAATAGGCTCTCATTTAAATCTGAGCAGTCCTGATCTCATAAAATAAGGCTAACTCAGGGATAGTTTATTTTTTTTCTGACACTGGCTGAGTCAACCAGACTGTTTATACAAGGAGCAGAGGGAAACCCAAAGCTAAGTCTTACCCACTCCTAAGAAGCAACAGGTTTCTGTGCCATCAAGCCAGGAATATCATGGCACCTAAGTGCATTGAGAATGGTTTGGCTCTCTCTAGGGACCACCTTGCAAACTCTTGTAGAATTTCTCAGAATTTTCTCTGAAATTTTAGGACTGTCCCATCTGATCCAGTTTTTCTCTTTCATTTAGTGATTCTTAGCAGGAGAGAAGGAAAGGCTAGTTGAGTCTTCACAATCTTCCCCATCTAATTCTGTTAACTGGTTTAAAGTGCTACCAAAGATATGATTCAAAGCCAGTTTACAAGGGGAAAAAAAATCTGCCAGACGCTGCCAACTTTATCCCTAATTTAAACTAGGCATCTCCCAAGGGCATGATTTTGGGTCTCAAGGATTTAAGACAGCACCTGGATATCTCTGTGCTCAGCAATCCTCATTTGTGAATGACAGTGGTTTCTCTGGATGGTGGGTCGCTGATCTCTGCTTTGTGAAAATGAAGCCTATTTGAGCTGGAAGGAAGGAGCCTAAGAAATAGTTTGATGGGCTCCCTCACCTCAAGGAAGGTGAAATGAGATCCAGACATGTGGAGAAGACCGGTGATTGACTCAAAATCACACAGCTGGTTGGTGTCATGGCAGCCGCTCCACACAGCTCTCCTGACTCCGTCGAGTCTTCATTCATTTGCACCACACGCCGCTGGAGGGCTCCACCATCCACTGTTGGAAAGTTGTTGACCCTGTTCCTGCAATTCATTCGGTGTGCAGCCTCATTCGTCTTTGTCACCCCAGCACGTGTGTGGTGTAGGGGAATTCCTAGTTTCAAACTTCAGGGAGTTTCCTGAAGCAGAAAAGTGCCCCAAATGTTCACATCTATGGCCAGTAGTCTGAACAGGGCAGATGGAGAGGAACTTACTCTGATTCTGCTTAGATCTCTTATTTCAGTATACATTACCTCCCTGAGACTCAGTTCCTTCACCTATCAGTTCAGTTCAGTTCAGTCACTCAGTCATGTCTAACTCTTTGCGACCCCATGAAATGCAGCATGCCAGGCCTCCCTGTCCATCACCAACTCCCAGAGTTCACTCAAACTCATGTCCATCGAGTCAGTGATACCATCCCACCATCTCATCCTCTGCCATCCCCTTCTCCTCCTGCCCCCAATCCCTCCCAGCAACAGGGTCTTTTCCAATGAGTCAGCTCTTCACATGAGGTGGCCAAAGTACTGGAGTTTCAGCTTTAGCATCAGTCCTTCCAGTGAACACCCAGGACTGATCTCCTTTAGGATGGACTGGTTGGATCTCCTTGCAGTCCAAGGGACTCTCAAGAGTCTTCTCCAACACCACAGTTCAAAAGCATCAATTCTTCGGCACTCAGCTTTCTTCACAGTCCAACTCTCACATCCATACATGACCACTGAAAAAACCATACCCTTAACTAGACCGACCTTTGTTGGCAAAGTAATGTCTCTGCTTTTGAATATGCTATCTAGGTTGGTCATAACTCCCCTTCCAGGGAGTAAGCGTCTTTTAATTTCATGGCTGCAATCACCATCTGCAGTGATTTTGGAGCCCAAAAATTAAAGTCTGACACTGTTTCCACTGTTTCCCCTCTAGAACTGGACATGGAACAACAGACTGGTTCCAAATAGGAAAAGGAGTACGTCAAGGCTGTATATTGTCACTCTGCTTATTTAACTTATATGCAGAGTACATCATGAGAATCACTGGGCTGGAAGAAGCGCAAGCTGGAATCAAGAATGCCGGGAGAAATATCATTAACCTCAGATATGCAGATGATACCACCCTTATGGCAGAAAGTGAAGAGGAACCAAAAAGCCTCTTGATGAAAGTGAAAGAGGAGAGTGAAAAAGTAGGCTTCAAGCTCAACATTCAGAAAACGAAGATCATAGCATCCGGTCCCATCTTCACCTGTAGTAGGAGGATATTGATGCCAATCACCCTTACGTCTGACCTTATAAGATGATGTACAGGGATTAGGTAATAGTTGTGACAGTTTTGAGATCTATACCCCCTCATTCTTGTACTTTTTTTCTGAGCATGTTTTAACATGACTAACTTCTTTTCCTATTTAATATGATTTTAAATTAACCAGAAAAAGAATTTTTCTGCATCATTTATCCAATTCTCCAAGGACAAGATGAGTTCCTAACTTGGGTCCAGGTAGGCATTTGCACTCAGCACGTGTCTAACATCACCCACTATTCCCAGGTGGTGCTGGTGGTAAAGAACCTGCCTGCCAATGCAGGAGGCATAGAGATGTGGATTTGATCCCTAGGTGGAGAATATCCCCTGGAGGAGAGCATGGCAACCCACTCTAGTATTCTTGCCTGGAGAAGCCCATGGACAGAGGAGCCTGACGGGTTACAGTCCAGAGGGTCACAAAGAGTTGGAGATGACTGGAGAGACTTTGCACACACTTTTCCATCAGGCTAATAGAGCCTGGACACTCTTCCTAGGCTCAAGCACAGAAATCAACTGCATTGCCACAGAGCAATCAGGATCTCCTTGCACTTAAAACCAAGACCCAGTTATAACCAGACTACTGACTCCGAGATGCAACCAGCAGTGAATCTGTAACCCTGCCCTGGATCTGCATTCATCGTGGACAGAGAAGTTTTCTGTTTCCCCTGTTTTCAGTGAAATTCAGTCTCTTTTCCACTCATGCTTTCTTCTTAAGGTGTAAGGAATGCCTGCATCTATTGGGAAACAAACTTCTAACATGGTGTTGATCCCCTCCATAACTGGGAGCTAAAATACCAGCTATTTCATTTTGTCCACTTTATGGAATGACATAGAAATCTTTTCCTTCTGACTTCAGGGGTTATGAAGGCTAAGTGTCGTTTGACTTCAGATCCATCTGGTTGTCCTCTGATCCAGGTGACCATTATCTGAGGAGATCAGAGAACCAGCTGGCCGTCGTGGTCTCTGTCTGCTCTGGCTGTCACATTCAGAGAGAGGAGGAGACGTGAAATTCTTCTCTGAAGGTCACATCCCTGAAGCCAGGGCCTCCTCCTGTTTGCTGTCTGGTCCCTTGCAGGACAGCATACAAGGTCACACCTCGCGTTTATGCTGGGGTCCTCAGACTCATGGTGGGCGCCCTGTCCCTCCCAGGGGTGGCCACCTTGGGCCAGAAGGGCTCACATAGGTGTAGGCTGACTCACCCTCTCCCCCAGGTGTGTGGGTCCTCACTTGCTCCAGGAGCCCTCCCAGTTCTCAGCAGCAGACTGGGATTCTTTTAGAACCCCTTTTCCTGTCCAAACTTGCCGTTGACATCCCACATCTCTACAAACTGCATGTTGATGGACTCTCACCCCCTTTGTGTGCACTCTAGCTTTTATTTATCTGCAATTTTTAAAGGTTGCTTTCCATTTGTAGCTATTCCAAAGTATTGTCTATATTCCCCCTGTTGTACGGTATACCACTGAGCCTGTCTTACATCCAGTAGGTTGGGCCTTCCACTCCCCCATTCCTTGCCCCCACCCCGCACCCTGGCTAGTTTGTTCTCTGTATCTGTGAGTCTGCTTCTGTTGGTTGTATTCACTAGTTTGCTGTGTATTTTAGATTCCACGTGTAAGTGATTGTACAGTATGTGTCTGTCTCTAATTTCATTTAGCATCATGCCCTCCAAGTCCATTTATGTTGCTGCAGATGGCAACATAAATTCTGTTTTACGGCTGAACAGTATTCCGTGGTCTATGTGTGTGTATATATCACATCCTCTTTATCCATCTGTAGGTAGGCACTTAGGTCACTTCCACATCTTGGTATTGCAAATAATGCTTCCGTGAACATAGGGGAGCATGTATCATTTCAAAGTAGTGTTTTGGGGTTTTTAGAATATATACATTCAAGGGTGGAATCACGGAGTTGTATGGTGACTTCCAAGTGGGAAACTATTTTTGATGTTTTGAGAAGGCTCCATGGTATTTCCCACAGCGGCTGCACCAGTGGACTCGAGCTCTAATAATTGGCTCCTTCCTTATAGAAGAATGGTTGTTTCTCATCTACCAACTTGCAGTTCAGATAGCCTGCTGCTGCTGCTAAGTCACTTCAGTCGTGTCTGACTCTGTGTGACCCCATAGATGGCAGCCCACCAGGCTCCCCCGTCCCTGGGATTCTCCAGGCAAGAACACTGGAGTGGGTTGCCATTTCCTTCTCCAATACATGAAAGTGAAAAGTGAAAGTGAAGTCACTCAGTCATGTCTGACTCAGCGACCCCATGGACTGCAGCCCACCAGGCCCCTCCATCCATGGGGATCTCCAGGCAAGAGTACTGGAATGGGGTGCCATTTCCTTCTCTGTCAGATAGCCTGGGCCCCAGTTAATTTTCACCGAGTCAGTGTGACTGAGGTCTCCTCTGTAGGGCTCTCCACCTCCCTTCAACAGTGCCATTTACTCTAGAGACTGTAGCCCTGTCTCCTGCAATATTCTGTGACGTTCTCTGCTCCCCTGGGGATATGACTCAGTGTGCAAAAAGTTGGACTCACAATTCCAGTGTTCAGGTAAATCAGTGGTCTAGCCTGGGTGTTGTTGTTCAGTCACTGCATCATGCCCGATTCTTTGCAACCCCATGGACTGCAGCATGCCAGGCTTTACATGCTTGTTAACTGGCTGCCAGGTTTAAAATCTAAATCCCTCCTTGTTGATGGTCCCTGTGTCCCACCATTTTCTGATTTATACAATTTTTTTTTTTCTGAACCACAGTCAGTAATTTTGGGTGTACATTATTCAACATGTACCTCTGGTCCAATACCAAGCAATTTATTTTATCCTCTTTTTGTTTCTTGAGATGAAGAATTACTTTCTGTTTTGATCCCAGGTGTAGCCTTTAAAATGTCTAGTCTAAAATGACTAGACTTGCATTTTCTGGTGCTCAGTACATATTTGTCGCATTGAGGTGCATAGCAGTGAGTCCAAGCAGTGACGTGTGTCACAGAGCTGAGTTAGGCATGAGGTAGCGTCACTTACCCATGGGTGGGAATCCTTAAAAACGGTCAGGTGGAAGGTAGATTCTTAATAAGCCAGATCAAAGCCTGGTGGCTGGTCCAAACTAGTTATCCACTGCAATGTACAGAGAAGAACACAGGTTTAGTAGTTAAAAACCAAACAAAAAACTAGTGTTTCATTTTAACTCTGCCACTCATTCATTGACTTTTGTGGTCTTAAGATTTCTGGAATCTCAGCCCAGATAATATATGTCTCCCTATGTTATTATTAACATTTTAAAATCAAGAAAAACACCAATACAGTATACTAATGCATATATATGGAATTTAGAAAGATGGTAATGATAACCCTGTATGCAAGACAGCAAAAGAGACACAGATGTATAGAACAGTCTTTTGGACTCTGTGGGAGAGGGAGGGGGGGATGATTTGAGAGAATGGCATTGAAACTTGTATAATATCATATATGAAACGAATCGCCAGTCCAGGTTCGATGCAGGATACAGGAATCTTGGGCCTGGTGCACTGGGATGACCCAGAGGGATGGTATGGGGAGGGAGGTGGGAGGGGGGTTCAGGATTGGGAACACATGTACACCCGTGGCAGATTCATGTTGATGTATGGCAAAACCAATACAATATTGTAAAGTAAAAAAAAAAAAAATTATTTGGAAAATGATTTATAAACTCATGCGTACATGCTAAGTTGCTTCTGTTGTGTCCAACTCTTTGTGACTGTGGTCTGCCAGGCTCCTCTGTCCATGGAATTTTCCAGGCAAGAATACTGGAGCAGGTTGCCATTTCCTTCTGCAGGGGATATTCCCAATTCAGGGAACAAGCCTGCGTCTCCTGTGCCTCCTGCATTGACAGGCAATTTCTTTACCACTGTAAACTCATAAATGAGATTAAAACAAAACAAAACAAAATCAGCCATTTTATTTATGTTGTGATCTTAAGCATTTTTCCAGAATCACAGAGAATTTCCGTTCAATCAAAGCCTGTAAGCATGGTGTTTATTTTCCCCAAGAACCGAAAAGTTTGCTTATTTTTACTTCTGTGTTAAACTGTAAACTAAACAAGGCAACACACAAAGTAGCAGCAAAGGTTACAGCACGGAGATTCTGCAAAACACATCCCTACTGCTGGGGACGCTGAAATGAGAAAGACCTCCAGCCCCAGGTCCTCTGGCGTGGACTAGAGAGCTCCTGGTGGAGCTGTGTGAATTCATTTCCGAGGCCTTGAGTGGCCTAAATGGATCTATTTGAGAGAATTAAGAGCATTAGAAGAATAATACTGAGTTCCAAGGTATATAGAGACAAGTTATTTCATTTTGAAAGGTTACACATACTGATTCAGAAAAAAAAAAAAAACAACAAACAGGTGATATGATAGCATACATTGATTTTGAAGTGACTTGTGTGCAGTTATATAGTAAATAAAGGAAAAATTCTTATATTCCGCACCCACCTCCTGGGTTTTTTTCATGCTAAGTCTCTTCAGTCATGTATGACTCTGCGAACCCAAAGACTGTAGCCCACCAGGCTCCTGTGTCCATGGAATTTTCCAGGCAGGAATACTGGAGTGGGTTGCCATTTCTTTCTCTAAGGGATTCTCCCAACCCAGGGATCAAACTCGGGTCTCCTGCATTGGCAAGCAGGTTATTAACCACCTGGGAAGATTTCTGCAGAGTTGTACAAAACAGATACAGGCTTCTTAGAAGCGTCCAGGAGGGCTTTGTTTTTGAACCGTTATCCTTTGGCACCAGAATCTACATCCCACTGTGGGGAGTGTATACCACATCATTCTCTTCATCCTCCAAACTCTCCCCTCCCTGCGTCAGTCCCAGGGTATCACATTGCTAGTATTTACACATAGGTGTGTCCTTTGGGTTCCCAAGAGGCAGCTACAGAGATACTTCAGCTGCAATCACCTACCACATCCATACACAACAAAATACTATGACTTTGAAAGGGATGCACGTGTCATCTGAACTCATGAAGTGTGTGGCTTCCACTTTACCTGTCATTCATCCAGGGTCTACCCCCGTACCCAAAAGCCCCCTCCAGCACTGTGGCGGTTCAGCTCTTAATGAAGTCAAGCAGAAGTTATAATAAGTCACTGCTTTGCCTGCTTGGAAAACATGATAATGCGCCTCAGTTGTAAGAAATCATTTTAACAACAGTGACTGGTGGCAGTTCATTGATGAAGGCTCCGTGAAGCCTGCTATAAGCACATGATGCATGTAGAAAAGGGTTCTTCTGGGTGGCTTTTATTTATTTGTAATTTATACCCTGCGGACTTTCACAAAAGAATTTGAGCTGGCTGACAATAAAAGACACATATACAATAAGATTGTTATGTGTGTAGAAAGGGGAAATCCAAAAATCATATGGAGAGGAGAGATGACAAGAGTTACATTTGTCGGGTTTTCTTCCTCTTCAAGCAATAGAAGGAGATTGTGGTCTCAGCCTTCCCTCTCTCCAGCTCATTGAAGTGCCCTGAGGAGGAAGCACGCAATTCAGTGCTCAGAGGAATAAACCCAGTAAAATGATGATGGTGGACATAGTGGAGGAAATTATATTTAGAAAGAAAGTAGAAATCTTCGGTAAGCAAAACCTACATAGTGATTCTATTTTTCCTAATCACTTAGAGTTCTGATACCTGCTGCCCGATTCTATATTACACTTGCCTGGGATTATGCAGGACCTATTGATCTGCAGTCATTTGTGTGGATCGATTTCATGGAGTAGGGGACAGAAAGCAGAGTCTCCTGATAGGTTTTATATCTTCAGGTAATAGTTTTTAGTAACTAATCATCTGTCTCAAAGAAAATGGTAGATGACCTAAAATTAAACAAGTAAACGATACATTCTTGTGTCTGCGTGTGTGATTTGATGTCACCTTTTCTTTTTTTTAATTTTTAATTTTATATTGAAATATAGTTAATTTACAGTGTTAGTCTCAGGTTTACAGCAAAATGATTCAGGTATACTTATATTTATATCCACTTTTTTTCATATTCTTTGCCCTTCTAGGTTATTTTAGAATACTGAGTAGAGTTCCCTGTGCTAAGCAGTCGGTCCTTGTTGTTTATTTTATATTTATTAGTGTGTATATGTTAATCCCAAACTCGTAATTTAACCCCCACATGCATCTTTTCTCTTTGGTAACCATGAGTTTGTTTTCTGAGTCTGTAGGTCTCTTTCTGTTTTATAAATAAGTTCATTGATATCAAGGATGAATTCATTTGATTGAGGCTGGGTTTCCTGAACCTCAGCACTGTTGACATTTGGGTCCCAATAATGTTTGTCACTGGGGGAATTGTAGGAAGTTTAGTAGCATCCCTGGGCTCCACCCAATCAGTGTCAGTAGAAACCTCCTCCCACCTCAGTTGAGCCAATCAGCAATGACTCCAGACGTCGGCAAATGTCTCCCCTTGATTGGTGGGAAAATTGCCCCCAGAACATCGGTTTAGGTAAAGACCTATACAGAGACTGCCTCACAGAGCAGGTAACACTGCAGAATCCCTCCTTGGCTCTCTCATTCCCAGTGAGGGAATCCACAGCCAGGGAAAGTACCTGAAGGTGTGGGGATTCCCAACAGGCCCCTAAAAGGATGTTCTTTAATCCTGTTCTCTCTCATGAGGTATTTGTGTATCTTGCCCATCCAAACATTTTAGAGACCCTGACTGCACCTCTGCTAATTCAGCAGATGCAAGTAACCCCAGTACCATTGCAGACAACCCTGGCTACATTCCTGTGTGTTTACTCTGACAGTCAATAAATCACAAGTCATTTTCACCCGCTTAGTTCCCTAATGGGAGCAGTTCTACATGTCTGCCTGAGGTCTGTTCCTGCACTCATTCTGACTTCCTGTGGGGAAATTGCTAGTAAATGCTCTCCCTTCAACCGATAAGGAAAAAATGTTTGAAACATAGAAAGTTCGTATTTTAATAGGATCATGCCCAAGTGTATCACAAATGAATTGCTTAGATTTCTAAGTGCTTCCTAACATGATTCGTAATGTGTAGCACACTTTTTAAGGTATTTTTTAAAGTTAGTTACTTTTTGGCTGCGCTGGGTCTTCATTGCTGTGGGGGCTTTCTCTGACTGCGGTGAGTAGGGGCTACTCACTGGTTGTGGTGCCCAGACGTCTCATCATTGTAGCTTCTCTTGTTGCAGAGCACACGCTCTAGACGTGTGGGCTCAGCTGTTGTGATGCATGGATTTAGTTGCCCCCTAGGCATACAGAATCTCTTCAGACTAGGCATCGAACTCCTATCCCCTGCATTGGCAGGCTGATTTTTAACTGGACCTCCAGTGAAGTCTAGATACTCTGTTTTAATATCAAGTCCTTAAACAGAATTGTACTCTGAAAGAGTTTACCTGTTTTGTCTTATTTGCTATTAACAAACTTTTTCTTCTTGATTGAGTCACAAATGTATTCTAGCTCAACTCAGGTTCAACTGTCACACCAAACATTGTCTTATTTAGATGTCATATGGAGGTCAAGTTTCCCAGGTGTATAGAATAAATGAGTTTTTATATAGTTCTGCCTCACTTTCCATCTAAAATCCCTAAAGCACTTTGCGTTGTAGTGCTTTTATCTTCATAATAATCTGTAAAATTGAGAGGGAGCTGGCAATAATGAGCCCATTGTAGAGATGAATGTGGCCAATGGGATTAGGGTTCCCATTTTCATAGTCCTAATTGGTTTGGGAGAGTCAGGATTGAACTGTACCAGTATATTGAACCCTGATAATGAAATAAAAACATGGTGATCATAGCTTAATAGAAGAATTCAGCCTCCTCTGTTGGCATTGGTGTCTCTTGGAGCTAATTGGAATTTTTCACGAGTTTAAGTCAAAGAAGTGGGGGCAAATGGTGTGCTTCGTTTCCCAGGCGAGAGTTTTTTCACTCTTGCCTGGTAATGAGGATGCTTTTGAGAGACACTCACCCTTGATACTATTTAAGAGTTGCGTTTTGAACTGAGTTTTGCTGACCTGCTCTTTATTCTGCATGCATCAACCAACCAATATACAATAACCAACATACAACATGGCGGATCAAGTTCCTTCATTGTGTTTCTGATTCGGGACCAGCTGTCATTCATGGCCTTCCCCCTCTGCGGTGTCTCTGAGACTGTGCTCTCTGAGTCTTATAAAGGATGGGAAGGAAAAAATGAAAAATCTTGTAGTGCATCCTTATGCAGTTTTTCTTCATTTTTTCTTTATTCCAAGAACTACATGTGTACCAATTTGAGGTTTTTCACACTTCTCTCATGTTTAAAAAAAAAAGACAATTATTCGCTTTTTAATCCACAACAGTGAAGGAAGATATTTCACCTACATTTCTGCACATACTTTTGTTGTGAGAGAAAATACTTTCTCCATAGTAACTAAACCGTAAGGCAGAGTAGCATCAATGCTCGGCTTTGAAAAAGCTTCTAATGGGAATCAGCTAAAATAGGTGTGGTGTCTGCATGAGAAGGCCGGTTTGGGTACAGAGATTCCTGAGTAAGGATTCAGTGCTTGCAAATGGGATCCAGCATGTAGTAGATACTTAATTTGACTAAGTGGATGACAACTGCAAGAATGGACTATGTCCTCTGTATCTTGATTTTGTTATGGCTTCTTGTTTGTCCTCTAAGAAGGAAAGGATGAAAGTTTAATGTAATGTACTTGAGACTAGCCTCAGTCACAGCATCATGAGGAAATGAAGAGTACTGAAATGAACATTTTTTTTTAAAAAGAAATTACTGAAATATAGTTTATTTACAATGATACATTAATTTCTGCTATAGCAACAAAGTGATTCAGTTATACACACACATACACACATATATATTCTTTTTCATATTATTTTCCATTATGGTTTAAGATATTGAATATAGTTCCCTAAGCTATACAGTATGACCCTATTGTTTATCCACCCTATATATAATAGTTTGCATGCCCTGATACCAAACTCCAAACCAATCCCTTCCCCACAGCACTCCTTTTGGCAACCACAGTCTGGTCTCTTATGTCTGTGAGTTTGTAGAATGAATACACTTAATATGGAAATGTATTGTAGTTAATACAGAGTAAAAGCACTCAAGGGTACGTAAGTTACACCTACTTTGGTTTATTTCATTTTTTCCTAACCCTAACTTTATTTTTTTGGGCTCCAAAATCACTGCAGACGGTGACTGCAGCCATGAAATTAAAAGACGTTTACTCCTTGGAAGGAAAGTTATGACCAACCTAGATAGCATATTCAAAAGCAGAGACATTACTTTGCCAACAAAGGTCCATCTAGTCAAGGCTGTGGTTTTTCCAGTGGTCATGTATGGATGTGAGAGTTGGACTGTGAAGAAGGCTGAGCGCCAAAGAATTGATGCTTTTGAACTGTGGTGTTGGAGAAGACTCTTGAGAGTCCCTTGGACTGCAAGGAGATCCAACCAGTCCATTCTGAAGGAGATCAGCCCTGGGATTTCTTTGGAGGGAATGATGCTAAAGCTGAAACTCCAGTTCTTTGGCCACCTCATGCGAAGAGTTGACTCATTGGAAAAGACTCTGATGCTGGGAGGGGCAAGAGGAAAAGGGGACGACAGAGGATGAGATGGCTGGATGGCATCACCGACTCAATGGATGTGAGTCTCAATGAACTCCGGGAGTTGGTGATGGACAGGGAGGCCTGGTGTGCTGCGATTCATGGGGTCGCAAAGAGTCGGACATGACTGAGTGACTGAACTGAACATTTGTTAAGTCCTCGATAGGTCAGATTCAGGAAAAATGCTGTCAATATCATAATAAAGACAGCCTTCTCACTTTGAGTTGCATACCCAAAGCAAACTTCCAAATCTAAGGGGACAATAAAAAATGTGCAAACATGTACCGGATCCAGCATAAGAGAGAGAGGTGAATGGAACTCAGAGAATGATGGTGAATGAAATCCCAGGACCATCACTAAGGAAATGGTCTGGGCAGCAGGCCCAGAGGCAAGTAACCCTGGTTGGCACTCAGGGATGGGGAGATCCAGAAAGAGTGTCTCAGAGAAGAAAATGAAATTGTAGCTTACTGTTAGGACGGAGGAAAATTTCCCTCCACCCTTCTAGCTTCTTATGGCTGGTTGAAGAATTAAATTGACATGAGACAGATTAACGGGAAAAAATCGAATTTCATTGTGTAAATCTGGAAGCCTCACATACATGAGAGGTTCAGAGACAGAAGCTTAAAATGAGGTTTCTATACCATCCCGAGCTAAGGAATGGACTAGAGGCCTGGAGATTCCAAGGACGGGAGAGTCATTCATAGGACGAGGATAAGAAGAACAGATGTTTGAAAATTAAATGTTTGCCCTGCCATGGAGATGGAACCACTTACATTAAATCTATCTCTGCTGATAACTGTTCTCTGGGAAAAATCTCCAATTTAAAATCTTCCAGGTAGTTAAGGCAGGGAGGTGATTTCTCTTGAACCCATAGGGTCTCTATTGCCTTTAGCTCAAAATAACCCTTATGCAAAAGAACGACATTTAGGGGAGGCTTGTTCTGAACCTTTACATCACCTAATTCATTTGTACATATTGAAAGGTTTACAGTTCTTTGGGAACTGAATTTGGAAGAAAAATTGCCTGCATCAAAAATTAATGGAATTATTAACTCCAGGGGGAGGAAAGTGTCAGAAAAGAAAAGTAATCACAGCAAATTAAGTAACTTAAGTGCAAGCAGTGCTAAATATTTCCAATACTATAAACCTTGAATGTTAATTTAATCAAATGTGTAATATATTTATTATATTGGTAAGCTGGTGATTGAGAAATGTTTTGCTGAGGGATAGTATCATACTAAATCCTCATCCTCAGCAGCAACAAATAATCACTACAATCTATTTAGGATGGATAGCAACAGGGGCCTAGTGTGTAGTACAGGGAACTCTACTCAATGTTGTGTGGCAGCCAGGATGGGAGGGGAGTTTGGAGGAGAATGGATGCGTGTATATATATGACTGAGTCCCTTCACTGTCCACCTGAAACTACATACGTTGTTAATTGGCTATACCCCAATACAAAATAGAAAGTTTAAAAAATCCAATTAGTAGTCAGAAAAGCACATTATTGTTATCTAGTGATACAAATACTAGAAAATAAAACACAAATTTAGAGAGGAGTTGGGGAGGGAAACCAGTGTTTTTCTTTATGTCATATAAAATCTTTTGACTTTGAAAATTATGTGCATGGTGCATTTTCTTCTTTTGAAAATTATTTAAGATATTGCATACAGTCCATAAAAGTCAAAAGAATAAAAAAATGAAAATAGTGCTGTACCAATTATATAAGCCTAGTTCTCACTTACACTGTAATTCCTATTTTGTACATAATGAGGTTAAACAAGCTAGGCCAAAGATTTTCCAGCTCTCAAAGTTCCTTGGTTACACAAAATTGAGGATTCATTCACTCCCTGGCTTTTAATTTTTATATCCTGATCTAATTATGATCTCTGCACTCAGGATTATGGAGTAAATCACATAGCCCTTCTAGAATTCATGTGCCTAAAGGAAAGTAACTGGAAATTAACATGTGGTCAGACTACTTTTGCTCTATGAGTAGCTTAAATTCAGATTCTGGACTTTGATCTTTGGAGGATTATGTAAAGCTTTCATGAGTGACTCTACATGAACAAGAAGGCCTGGTTTTAAAAATGTTAGACATCTTAGATTATCACAGACCTGCCTGAAGAAGGATGACTTAGAAGGATTCAGTACTCAAAGATGAAACTAAAATACTGCTCATTCCAAATAATTGTGTCTTCCAAAATCTAGAATCCCTGGAAGTTCAGAGATGTTTTCACACTTGTCGTTCTTAACTATCATGTCTCTTACATTCTTTCTTTTTTTTTTTTCTTTTCCTTTCAGGGTAAAAGTCTTTTTATCAGAAGTGTTTTTTTTTTTTAATTGTTTATTTTAATGATCTATGAACATTTCCTATTTCATAGAATTACGAATTTGAAAATATGTCCAAATCTCTCTTTTTGAGTAAAGGAATATTTTCTATAGATATTTTAGAGTTTTTTCCTGTTAGTTGTCTTTAATCTTTTATACCTAACTCTCTGAATGCCCCCTTCCTTCTGCTCATTCTCTCTCTCATAATTCTCAGAACTGTAACTTTAACCCCCTGGTCCTTGTCTTTCTTTGGGCTTCCTTTTATGTGTAAGATGGCCTTTTTGAGATATGAAAATGGATTAGATTTGGGGCCAATCTAAGCCTGGAGCTATAAGTTATTTAATATAGACATTCACAAAGTATAGGTTAGGGTTTAGAAAGTTTCTCAAAGAGACAAATATCTCACACTTCTAGCAAAATATATATATATATATATACACACATGCATATAATTGACATATATATCTGTAGTGTATCTATATGACTATGACCATATGACATATGGTATCTTTATGACTAATGAGCAGAATTTTTTATATTCACCTCTTCCTCTGATACGAAAGCAAACTCTATTAAGCAATATTTTATGGCTGCTAAAGTATCCTAATCATTCTCTTCCTTTTCAGTTTTAGATAGGATTGTGGCAATATGATGTATTTTATAACTGGGGGTGGGGTAAGGTGGGGAGTAGGAAAGAGAATACAACATTAGGAAGTCAGAGGTCACTGGAATGGAGGCCTGATCAGATCTTTACCAGCTGTTTAAGTCAGTGGCCTGAAAGCAAAAAGTGAAAGTGTTTGTCACTCAGTTATGTCCAAGTCTTTGCGACCCTGTGGACTGTAGCCCGCCAAGCTCCTCTGTCCATGGAATTCTCCAGATAAGAATACTGGAATCGGTAGCCATTCCCTTCTCCAGGGGATCTTCACAGCCCAGGGATTGAATGTGGGTCTCCCACATTGCAGGCGGATCCTTTACCATTTGAGCCACCAGGGAAGCCTAATCCGGTCTTCACCAGCTATTTAAGTCAGTGGCCTGCAAGGGTGTAATCACATCTTCCTTTGTGAGAATACACAGAACCTTCATTTTAAAAGAAATGCTAGCCTTCCTTCTAGATTGCCATATACTATTATTTGCAATGGCTTGTGGCAGTATAACACATTTTGTATTATTTCATAGAAAAGAAAGGAGAAGTTAGAGCTCAAATTCTTGGGGTTTATTCACAGAGCCTGTGCAAAAATAGTACTATTTCAGGGTTGCTTGTGAAAATTGGAGTGACTTCTAAGGAGACAGACCTTGAAAACAATATTGTTTATCTGAAACTCTAGGCTAACAGATCTCAATTCCAAATGCTTTCTAAGATTTTTATAATGTAAATATAAAAGTGCAGGCACAATCTCCTCGGGAACTTACTTCTCCACATCCTTTTCTGGGTACATACGGTGGCATCATTTCACATTTTAATACCTTGAAAATCCTCTCAACTCCTGCAAGGCCTATGGTCAAAGCAAGGAACTGGGACATCTCTATAAGGCCCTATCCCATTCGTTTATATTTTCTGCCTGAGATTTTTTTTTTTTTAACATTTTAAAACATTTTATTTTTTATTGGAATATAATTGCTTTACAATGTTGTGTTTCTGCTGTGCAGTGAGGTGAATCAGTTCTATGTATACACATATCCCCTCTCTCAGAACTTCCTCCCTCACATCGTCCCCACCCCCACCCCCAGGTCATCCCAGAGCACTGAACTAGCGCTCCCTGTGCTATATAGCAACTCCCCACTAGCTAGTTTATACATGGTGGTATATGGCAGTGTGTATATGTCAATCTTACTCTCTCAATTCGTTCCACCTTCTCCTTCCCTCTCTGTGTCCATGTTTATGTCTGCATCTCTCTTCTTGCCCTGGAAATAGGGTCAACTGTAGAGACATGGACAGGCTCAAAGTCTGTCGTACAAGTCAGCAAGAAAATAAATATCATATATTAATATATATATGTGGAATATAGAACAGTGGTACAGATGTCTGAGGCTTTTAACTTTTCCCTGACTCACTGGCCACAGAATAACTTCTCTGGGTGAGACTCACCTGACTACTCCTGGAGTTGATTTTACTCTTACAGAGCCATAGAAAGGGCAGATCTTAATGTGATGTTGTTCAGTTGCTCAGTCATGTCCAAGTCTCTGGGACCTCATGAACTGCAGCATGCCAGGCTTCCCTGGCATTCAGTTTCTCCTGAAGTTTGTTCAGACTTATGTCCATTGAGTTGATGATGCCATCCAACCATGTCATCCTCTGTCACCTACCTGTCTTCCTGCCCTCAGTCTTTCCCAGCATCAGGGTCTTTTTCAATGAGTTGGCTCTAAACATCAGGTGGCTAAAGTATTGGAACTTCAGCATCAGTCCTTCCAATGAATATTTAGGGTTCATTTCCTTTAGGATGGACTGGTTGGATCTCCTTGCAGTCCAAGGGACTCTCAGGAGTCTTCTCCAGCACCACAGTTCAAAAGCATCAATTCTGCAGCACTCAGCCTTCTTTATGGTCCAACTCTCACATCTGTACATGACTACTGGGAAAACCATAACTTTGACTATGCAGAGCTTTGTTAGCAAAGTGATGTCTCTGCTTTTTAATATGTTGTCTAGGTTTGCCATAGCTTTTCTTCCAAGGAGAGGGAGTCTTTTAATTTAAAAAAAAGTTAAAATTTAAAGACACTTAATCTAATAGGCTCCTAGTAATATAGCAAAAATTAACAGGAGTGCTTCAGCCTCATCTCATTTCATGACTATTAAGTACGTAACTTACTTATGTACCTGCTGCTGCTGCTAAGTCACTTCAGTCATGTCCGACTCTGTGCGACCCCATCGACAGCAGCCCACCAGGCTCCCCTGTCCCTGGGATTCTCCAGGCAAGAACACTGGAGTGGGTTGCCATTTCCTTCTTCAATGCATGAAAGTGAAAAGTGAAAGTGAAGTCGCTCAGTTGTGTCCGACCCTCAGCAACCCCATGGACTGCAGCCTTCCAGGCTCCTCCATCCATGGGATTTTCCAGACAGGAGTACTGGAGTGGGGTGCCATTGCCTTCTCCGACTTATGTACCTGGATGTTACCAGAAGCAATGTTAGAACGCAGGTCCTGGGATCAAGATTTTATTTTCTTGTATCTTGACTTTTTGTCCAGATTTTACTGACAGTAATAGGTCATATTCTTGCGCTTTCATAGTTCTCATATAAAAAAGCAATAGAAACAACATAAGGCACTATATTTTTAGAGACTTCTTCTTCCTTCTCCCTTACCCCACTTCTTTCCATGGGCAAATCATAATTGTCCACCTAGTTTGACACTTAGGCTTCAACCATTGAGCCTGTATTTTCTCTGATAAACCAAGTGGCCCTGGCTAATAGTATTCCTCTGAACTCAACCAAGTCAGTTCAGTCTACCCATCAAATCTGTTAAGAGAGGAGTTATATCAACAGATTGCTTTCCTAGCTGGGTTCCTAGATACTCTCAAAGCATTTGCTAAATTTAATTAGTACGTACTCCACAGATTACTAGAAAGTAGTGGTTTTTGGCAGGTACAGATTTAATTTTAATGAGGCGTTAAGCACCTAGAAGACATCCTAATGATGAACTAAGCTCACAGAAGATATACCTTTGCATCATTACAAATGACTTTCCCCACTATCTTTAGTTACAAGGAATATTTTTTTTCTCTTCTCCCTGTCCAATTCCAAATCTGGTACAATATGTGTCCTTTGTCGACTTAGTTTAACACCCAGGTTCAGTATCTCTGGTTGAGAAAGGTGTTAGCAAGGCATCCTGAATGGAAGAGATGCTTTGCTTCTGGCCATCACGCTAATCCTTGTCTGTGGAAAAGTGTGAACTTTTAAATCGCCCTAATCAGGGTTTCTCGAGCTCAGCACTGTTGACATTGGGGGTCAGATCAGCCTGCTGGTTGGGGAGGACAGTTCTCTGTGAACACTTAGTAGGATGTCTAATGGCATCCCTGGCTTCTGTCCAATAGATGGCGCTAGTACTTCCCTTTGGCTCTGACAACTAAAAATGTCTCCACACATTATCAAGTCCCATGGTGAGGGTGGGGGACAGTTGTCAGTTGAAGAAACACTGTCCTAATTCTATCCTTTCCTCTGGACTTTTTGTTACAATTCCCATCTCTGTTTTAAAAGCCCTACAGTTGAGACTTTTGAAGCAGAGCGGTCCTTACATGACTTCAGAATCACTGAATGGCTCCTATGGGTCTAAAAATGTTTTGAAATGCTGATGGGCCAGGAAGGAGACTGGGGATGACAATGAAGTCTGGAGAGGCTGGTTTTTCATTTTAATTTAGCTGTAGCAGCAAAATTGAAATACGATAAGGACTAAAGCCCTGGTCTTTATCAGGCTAATAATATCCTGAGCCCTTCATCATTTCCCCTGTAATACCTAGAGAAACAAGAGGGGGATGATAAAGCTGTCCCAGGTGTTGGGCCATCTGCTGTGTTTGTCATAGCTGCTGAAAGAGTCTCTCCTACCCACAGCTCCGTGATGCACATTTTAAATCAGAAATTGTATCAAGGGCATTTGTAATCATTAACGAATTATCACAAATCCAAATTCTGCTGGGTTGAAACTGAGGTTTGTATACCATCATGGGTTCTGACCTCCTGATGCTTTTCAGTAAGAATAGGGACCAAGGATTGAGATATAAATGGTTAACAGAGAAAGGGTGATGGGGGTTTCTGTTGGGTCTGTCGTAGACACGTCTGTGAACATTTCCTGAGCATTTAAAGAAAACTCTTATTTCTCATCAGCATCTTTGATGTCAGTCATCCATCCACAGGAAACCAAGAAATTTTTCTTCACCTAGCTGTATTGATTTATGCTGATTCTACATCTTCTTTCTCCCTTGCTCCACCTCCCTAGTTATTTTTAAGACCTTGAGAATTAAAGTTGATTAAAGGCTTCAGAAGGGAAAGCATCACATCACCCTCAGCTCCTGGGCCCACAATCTAGATCCCTTTTGAGCATTTTTAAAGCTCTCTGGGCTGATTTCTCAGACTGAAAATGACTCAGTGAGCAGACTGTGAGTTCATGCTGTAACCCGCACTCAGCTGGTCTACCTGCTACCAGCCTATTTCTTCCCTTGACTGATGGAGACCACCTAAGCTTCTAATTCAAGAAAGTATAGCATTTTCTCGCTTCCTGTGAAAGTTCTTCTTGAATCATGTTAAAGGGTTATGGTTAATTACATTTGTGCCCAGCTAGCAGAAATGCATGCAAACCTCAAGACTCCTTGAACCCACTTCACAACATTTCTCCATCAAAAGAAATAGATTTAAGTGAATTTTCACTCATTTCTAGTACTGTCCCTCTTCTTTTGAGTCTGTATAATCTAAGAGAGGCGAAATCACTCAAGAGTCAGATGTTCTACACCTGTCATTTCCCTTGACATAGACACCTATCAAGCAGAGAGACTTGGAATAGTAACATGTGGACATTGATACTTTTTGGAATAGCTGATATAAATATCATAAAAAGGTCCATTCTGTGGATCTGTTTGAACAACTTAATAATCCGAGTAGACAATCAAAATTACCTTGGGGCAGGGTAGTTAAATATCCCCTAACTGTGTTTAATGCCTCTCATGTGTGATATGAGAGTTCACACACACACACACACACACACACACACTAGTCTGTGCCCCAGCTCTTATTTGTGTACAAATCTGATTTTTGCTTTCTTAATATAAATCTCTCTTCCAGACACCTTGGAACCCTTGAACAAGCTTCCCTAAGCTAGCTGTAGAGAGGAATTTCCTCTGGGTGGGTGACAGAGCCCTTATTTGGGCTTAATTTACTGTTTTGGAGGAAGCTGAAGCAGCAGCTTGGTCTCCCTAATTAATCAATGATTGAATCCATTGGGCATGCTTTGTGTGCTGTGAAAAAGATGCATGCATGCTGCCTGGTTTGCAGTTTTAGCCTCCAGGTGACCCTTTAACAACAATGAAAGAAAGTGGAGGAAGAAACACATGCAAATCATAAGATTTGTTGAAAAGTGAAAGTTAGTCACTTAGTCACGTCCGACTCTTTGTGATCCTGTGGACTGTAGCCCACCAGGCTCGTCCATGGAATTCTCCAGGCAAGAATACTGGAGTGGGTTGCCATTTCCTTTTCCAGGGGATCTTCCCCACCCAGGGGTTGAACACAGGTCTTTTGCATTGCAGGCAGATTCTTTACCAGCTGAGCCACCAGGAAACCCATGTGCAATATTTCTCTATCAAAAAAATAGGTGAATTCTCATTGGCTTTTAGTATTCCTACTCCTCTTTCAGAATATGTCATCTAAAGGGAGTGTTTTTCCTAGACAAAAAACCTGGAATCTTACTTCCTTGCAGGAGTATTAAGTGAGACTCTGAACTAGGACATCTCCAAGTAGCTATGAGTGTTCTTCAGAAAATCCATAGTGACCAGGCAGAGGAATGGCATTATTCTCTTGAAACTTTTATTTTCATTTCTGCCCCCCTAGACTCTTGCTTCCAGGACTTGAAATTAAAAGACGCTTACTCCTTGGAAGGAAAGTTATGACCAACTTAGATAGCATATTCAAAAGCAGAGACATTACTTTGCCAACAAAGGTTCGTCTAGTCAAGGCTATGGTTTTTCCTGTGGTCATGTATGGATGTGAGAGTTGGACTGTGAAGAAGGCTGAGTGC